>NW_008603759.1:4862-11629 GCF_000691845.1 Merops nubicus | reverse complement strand
GCGGGAATGGTGAAAAGGGAAATTCTTATTTCTCTGAGATACAACCTCCTCCTTTTACTAACTTTATCAGAAAATGAGTGTAAGGAGTGATTGTTTGCTTATGTCACTGTATTTCTGTTGGCTCTAAGTCTGAATATTCTATGATTCAAACAAAAAGAAAACAGTAGTGGGAACACTGCTTAAAGCACAAAACACAATTGATTTTCCCTGCTTTAGTGTAGGGCCAGGGGGAACAGACATAAAGATAACTAATACCTGGCTCTCAAAATTATAAAACAACAATGAATAGAGATTCCATGCAGGTGTGGTACAAAGTATTATAGCCCATGGTACTACTACTGCTGAAAGATTTTCTTCTTAGCACTCCACTCACACAACAAAAAAATTTAGATGTTGGCATAAAGCAAGTGCAATTTAAATCTAAATAAAATTTCCTCTTCATAAAATCCTGCACTACCAGTTGCTTCATTGAGGACAAAACTGAAATATAACTTAACTCCACCCCCAAAAAAGACAATGCATAAACCATTCTCAGCTGCATCAAACATCTTGCTGCATTAAACATCTGTTTAACTTATTAAACATCTGTTTAACTTTGCAAAGAGAATGTCTCCTTAAGTGCATTTCTAGAAGATTCTGTGTTTGGGGGAAAAAAAAAAATAAAAACAAAAAATTGAACACATATTATGAAACGACTTTCAAATAATCAGCAGAGCATTTTAGAGTTTGGGAATTTTTTTCCCCTCTAAATTGCCTTATGGTTTCAGATATTGACAGAAGGAGAAACTTTCCAATTTTCAAGTTGCAAACAAAACAGTGTAGCGAAAACCAATCCTGGAATTAATAAAACTAATACTCTTTAAAGTTTGAAATGTTTCTTAAAAAACTACTTGCTATTTTTCCCAGAAGGCTGTTTAAACAAAAAGCAGTCAACTACATCTCAGGAAGGATTTAATGAAAAAAAATAAATAAAATTAAAAAAAATCCTGAAAGTAAACCTGATCAAAAGTTTCAGTCATGTCTAGGTTCTACTCAACCACAGAGGAAAGAAGGGAAGGTTTAAAAACCTGGTTCAGCTGTGCAACCCACAGCAGGTCAACAATACAGACCCTCCTTTACTAGGATGAAGGGCAGTGCCACCTAAAATACACAGGGAGGAATCCAGTGGAGTGCACACATCTGTATCACTCTCCTCACCATCACAGACTGTTAAAAAACAGTTGCACAGCTTCTGCTTTGGACAGTTTCCCTGTCAAATGCATATTGCAAGAAGCCCACTTCCCTAAGTAGAGCTGCAGTCTTCTTAAAAGCAGAAGACCGTAATAGATGGTGAGTCTTATATATCATAATCTTTCATGGGATAATATAAGCTCCTGGTCCTCTCAGTATTATCCCAAGAAAGTTAAACAGAAGGTTAATTTTTCGAACAAAAGAAAGGAAAAAACAAAAACAAAAACAAACAAACAAAAACAAACAAACAAACAAAACAAAACAAAACAAAACAAAACAAATCTTCAATTAGGTGTTAAGCAGCCTACAATGTTAAGCAGAACTGTTTAGCAGTTACGCAACACCAAAAAGTAACTAACATAGAAATCAATTTATTTAATCCATGGGAGCCACAATAATGGTACTTTTTTTTTTTTTTTTTCTTCCTCAAGTGACTTAAAATGTTTTTGTTCCCATGATGCTTGAAATAAGGAGAAAAAAGCTTGCTCATCCTAGATGGGAATTCTGTATCAGTAGATTGAGCTAACAAGAAAAAAGCATCATCTTCTTACTCACATTGTTTCAATGTTTGCTATCCCAGTGTCTTACCAGCAACTCCGTTTTGCTTTTAGTCACACAGAGAAATAGATATTATGACTAAGAAGCTTGTGTTTTAAACTGACTCTTGTAGCTCCTGTACTCAGACCAATAAAAGACTTGAAAAACTTTGTCTATTGCCATAAGTGAAGCACAGTGAACCAACAACTGCATAGGTCAATGGTGCTGCCATGGCGGTTTTTATTGAAAGAGCCCATGCTTCATCTGCTTCACTGCATTAGGAGTAGTTTGGACCCATTCAATTTAAATTAATGATGTTCCCATGAGAAGACAAAAAGAAAAAGTACAACACTAGAAACAACAGTTCCTCTGGCACGCAGTAACAGAGCAGGTCTGGGGTTATGGGCTAGAGCCATGTATGAGCCAGCAGCTAATGGTGCCTCCTTCTGTTAGCTGGTTATGGATGAGAAGGTTGTGAAGGACATAATGAAATGACAGCGTCTTAATGCAACCTGCTAATTCAATAAGATTAAATCATCAAAGGACAGTTTACTTAAGAGGAAGGGTGTGGCTGATCCCTTCTGTAAAGGAAACAAACTGTTAGCACTTCTCAGACTGATCGTAAACCCCACTGACTACCTCATACTGGGATCACAAGGCCTAAAGCACAGCTAGAAATGCAACATCACAACCACCTGCAAGAGATTTGCTCCTCCATTAGCTACCTTCCCAAACAGGCAAGACCATAAACTTACTGTAGCTTGGAGATACTAAGCATATTGCAATAAAATTGTCATTGTTTGTCTTCACCTTAGGTAATGTTACAGATATGGTACCACAGACTTTATTGAGCAGTTAAAAAATATACACAAGGGACAATAGCTTCTTTTTTCTGTATTTCTCAAAATTTTACTTTCTTCCAATTGGAGAACCCAGTTTCAAATATGAAAAGGGCACTTGTTCTACAGTAACTGCATACAACTTGCTCAGTTCCAAGTACTGTTTTCATTTTTTGTCACCGCTGCTTTCCTTCTGTCTCCAGTTGTTTAGGAGCTTCTCTGTTCTGGAAATGATAACTAAGTCGTTCTTTCTGATTCTATTTCCCCGTAGAGTTCAGCTAGCTTCTTGAACTCAGGTCCCCAGTCTCCAAGGTAATTATAGTCCTGGTCAGAGTGTGTTGTGGCTGAATCCAGAGAGCTGATAGATCCAGCTTCTGATCTGTGACCCTCATAGGCATATGTCTGTAGGGAGTCATAGGGGGGCACGCTGGGGTCCAGATCAGCCTCTGCCAGTCTTTGTTTAATGAATTCATGAACATCTATACTGTCAAGGCTTGAGGAGGGGTGATGCCTGGGCACAGGCTTCACTTCAGGGCGAATGTCCCGCCGGTATTTCAGCTCCTCAGCAGCGGAAGGATTTCGTAAAGCTGTGATGTCAAACGCTTCTGTGTCTTCTTCTCCACCACCCTCATCATCGTATGTCACAACATTTTCCCGGACATCTTCTTCCGAAATGATCAAGGGCTCCTTCTTGCTGCGTCTTAGGGTGATGAAAAGGACCACAATTGCTAAAGAGAAGACTGCAGATATTAGAGTAGGTTTAAAGTTTACATCTGAAGAAAGCAGCTATATGCTAAAGAAACAGCAGATACCAAGTCACAGATTACTGCAAGCCTGGAAAGCACCCATGAAAATCATACATCTGTATTTAGACTAAGCAGTATGCCAAGGTACAACAGGCTGAGATTACACAATTAAGAGGAAAATTAATAATGCTGTACTGAAACTACAAGCTTCCAATACAGCCTGGTCTTCCAAAGGGTCAGTAAAGAGCGTTCTACTGCATCATCTTTTTGTGGGGGTTGCTGGAGTTTCTTCAGCCAATAGTGAAATCTGCTAGTTAATTAGGGATCTCATAAAGGACATAAAAGGGGATAACATTCTTTCAGGATAATGAGAAATGAGTAACTAGGTCTGACATTTTACAGAAGAATTGTTAAGGGCTTTCAGTGCTTCATTAAAACCAGTATTTGGCATAAAATACTGAATTAAAATGTAAAAGGTTTATTTTTTCCTCTTATGATTATTCAATCTTGTATGATAAAATATAAGATTATGAACTAAATGTATTACTACACATTTTAAAACAGCTTTCTGACAAGGAAGTTCTGAAGTAAACTGTAAGGAAAATACTCTTTAGAAAATGTAAAGCCTTTGGAAAAAATCCTCAAAAATCCCCTATATGGGTCACACTGCAATTCTCATTATTTCTTGCCATGTCTGTAGGAATGCAGAAAGACACAGGAGTAGTACAGAGTTATATACACAGCAATTTGTGCCTCTGCCAGAAAAACAAACACACAAACAAACAAAATTAACTTGTGGGTAACATTCAAACCGGCCTTCAGGAAAAATAAAAGAGCCAAGAGCAAATGCACTTGCAATGGTATTTATCTAATGGAGTAATCTCACAGTCTCATATGTCCTTTGCCCCTGTGGATTATATTCTGCATTGCTATCAATTTATCCCAAAAAGGTAATTAAGAAACAGCTTTTATACAGTGCAAATAGTGCTTCTTACAGTGTGATACGTTTCAAAAGCTTTCCACATCTCTTTTCTATCAGTTTTCACACTGTACTAGACGTGGAATTAAGAGTCCATGGTTTTTTGAAATCTTTCCAAATTACAGAAAAAAGTTCTGCAGTGCTAATTACATGATAACCTCTGAAAAAGAATTTCTAGTAGATTCCAGATATTCATGACTATACTTTAAAGGCATTTTTCCCTATTAATTTTAGCTAAACCTTTCCCCCCTAATCACAGCTATGTGTTTCTAATTACTTCCTCCTATCAGGCAGCCTCTGGTTCAAAAAAACGATATTAAAAAATTCCTGCCCTGTCACATTGAGAGGGCCAGTGGGAGGATAACATTACTGGATATTGAAAAGGGCTTACCGAGAAGAATGACAACACAGAGCAGGATTGCAATTAAAGCTCCTGTGCTCAAGCCAGCGGAGGAGAGGAAAGCTTCAGCATGGCAAGTTCTCACTCGTCCATCTCTCTCACATGCACAAACCCTAATTGTGAGAGTGCTGCTGCTGCTCAGAGGGGGCACTCCACCATCAGAAATCAAAACCGGGAGGTAATAGACATCTTGACTGGTTCGACTGTATCTTCTTCGTCTTGTCAGGATACTGGCTGTATTATCTACAATATCAAAACCAGAGTATCATTTTAATGTAGCAATAAAAAAAGAAAAACATTATTAACTGTTTGTTTCCTGTTGGATAGAAGGATGGAACATCTTAAAACTAGACAGTCCTAATCTGTGAATATGCACAATCTAGAATTTAAATTTGTCAGGAAGCATTTGTGGCTAATGGAAGAAAAAGAGGAGGTAGGGGAAAGTATGAAGCATCACATAAATAAGGTCATTTAACATCAATTACTCTTCTTAGAGTCTAAATGAACTTTGGCAAACATTTGGGACTCAGTTTGCAAGTGTTTTAATCCCATGTTATGCTGTGGTAGAATACGGACACTTATAAATGTGAATACTTGGAATTCTGAGAATTTCTGTTGTGGAATTCATCCACAAGATAAAATCCTCTCAGTTCTCAGAAGCAAATTAAAAGGTCTTTAGCAGTAGGATGAAACCAGAGTGAGATGGTTATTTCTTATGAAAAAAATACAACACAGAGTATGTTCATCACACTGTGGAAATGACATTTCCATAGAAGCTATAAAATCCCTACGATAAAACATACTGTTTTCCTTACAAAGTTACTTACGACACACATGCACCCCCAAAATAAACAGGTGTTTTCAATAACCTGCAGAAGAACTGCAACACAGAGGTAATTAAAAGATATACAGTAAATCTTTATTTTCTTTTGATATAGCATTGTAGAACACATTCCTATATACCTATAGCATACGACATGTAAGAATATTTCATTTTTGCAAAACCTCTATTAAACTTTAGCTCTTCTCCACATATAATCTACGCTTGTGAAATCTTATAAAAACATACGGTGGTATGTTCTTAAAACTGATTTTTTTTTTTCATGATCTTATTAAGAAATAATTGATTTCCACAGTATTCTGCAACTGGACTAGAGAGCATAGTGTTCTGTCTTATAATTGAGTCAACTGACTGAAGAAATCAAGCCTGACATGACTGACATTCAGATTGCATTTATTGTATAAAGAAAATTCCCCCCTTAAGCAGTTGAGCAGTGGCCTTGAGGCCATAATTACCAACCATGCCCACCCATGGAGGTCTTCCTAGTCTCTGCCAATTTAATTTTAAGATACAATGGAAAGTCCCAAATTTTAATTTACATATTTTGACCTGCTTCTTCTTTAATACATGTATGGTCTTCTACTCTTAATTAAATGCAGTACATGAACAATCTCAGCGATCTATTTTAAAATACTCGTAAAACAAGCAAATAATATTATGGAACACAGATTACAAAGAGGTAGACTGCATGTCTTTTAGGTTTTCAACACATATGTTAGTATGATTGGGGGTAAAGGAAGCAGCTGTTTTATCTTTCTGCTATTTAATGCTGCATAAAAAAGTTTCACTTTTTCTTTTTTTTTTTTATTTTTAATATTTTGCCCTTTTTCCCCCCTCTCCTATTTTTTTTTTTTTTTTTTTTTTTTTTTTTATGCTAGACCAGCAGTCCGAACTTCACTAATACTGCTGGAGGACACAGATGAAATCTTCAGTGGTTCAAAGAGGGAAACCACCACTGAATACAAAATGACTTTCAGCTGGTACGCCTGTCACCTGCCAAAGCAGTAGCAGATTGAGCTCTAGATACAGCCCAAGAACAGAAATAAACTCATATCTGTGATTATTAGGGAATTTTAAACAAATAGATTTTGGTTAAAAATAAGTCAATGTTCATAGTGTGGCTAGCAGGTCGAGGGAGGTGATTCTCCCCCTCTACTCTGCTCTGGTGCGACCCCACCCGGAGTACTGCATCCAG
>NW_008603759.1:0-4829 GCF_000691845.1 Merops nubicus | reverse complement strand
GAGTGTGTCCAGAGAAGGGCCACGAGAATGATCCGAGGGATGGAGCAGCTCTCCTACGAGACTTAGACAGACTTAGAGAGTTGGGGCTGTTCAGTCTAGAGAAGAGAAGGCTCCGAGGTGACCTTATTGTGGCCTTCCAGTATCTTAGGGGGGCCTACAAGAAAGCTGGGGAGGGACTTTTTAGGCTATCAGGTAACGATAGGACTAGGGGGAATGGGGCAAAGCTGGAAGTGGGCAGATTCAGGCTGGATGTGAGGAAGAAGTTCTTCCCCATGAGAGTGGTGAGACCCTGGAATGGGTTGCCCAGGGAGGTGGTTGAGGCCCCATCCCTGGGGGTCTTTAAGGCCAGGCTGGATGAGGCTCTGGGCAGCCTGATCTAGTGGGAGGTGTCCCTGCTCATGGCATAGGGGTTGGAACTGGGTGATCCTTGTGGTCCCTTCCAACCCTGACAGATTCTGATCTGTTTTAGCAAAGGACTTTAGAGCCCTATTGGCTCAATGGTTGGACTTGATGATCTTAAAGGTCTCTTCCAACCTAAAGGATTCTATGATAGTATATAACGTGATGACTGCTGCTTCTGCCTTTCTACATTCAGAAAAAGCTTTATCTTCACTTCTTCCATATGCATGAAAAGCTTCACTGAGTTTCTAGTTGTTCAAAATCAAATTTATTATTGCTTCCCTTCCTTGAAATGCAAATTGTTGCAGATTATTAGCAGAGTTTCTCTCTAAGAATTTCTCTTTTTATCTAAAACAGTTGCAGGTTGTTAAATGAAGCAAGGCCAGGGAGTGAGTATGATCTCTGGAACACCTGAATTTGCTACTGGATTTTAGCACTCTCCCTTGTATTTTGTGGGTCTAGGCCAACTAGGAATCTCTCACATAACACCTAACCACAGTCAGGGTTAATAACGTACACCAGGGACCCTTCCCAGCAGGCATCATGGACAACAGTGCACCAAGTTTGTCCCCTTCCATTTACACAGTGCTTCAACATCACTCCAACAGCCTGCAGATCCATATGCGTCCCTAAACAGCCTCATGCTGCGTACTCTGCAGCACATAACTCTTTTTGTGACATTATAACATTGCTTTGTTGGGCTACAATACAACTTTCACGTTGTTTCATAAACTCAGAAGAGAAAAAAAACACATAAAGAAATCTGAGCTCTATTTAGTACTACACATGATCCAGAGGAGTTACAAAGCCAAGTGTTATGTAATGTACACAGCAAGAGAACAGTCACAATCCTGTTTTACTTTGTGGGTTTTTATTCTTTCCTCTTTTTTCCCCTCTTCGCCAATACTGCAACAAAAAAGTCTTGAGTGGTCATGAAGAAATCTCACTGAAGTCATTAGAGAAATGCAACGCTTCCAATAACGCACTTTTTAGCACATGTACTTATCAACAGAAAGAGAAAGCAATTTCAAAGTGACAGTTCTAGGGAGAGGAATATTTCAGGTTACAACCAATGAGACACTAATAATCACACAACAAAATTATCCAGAAATGATAGCTGGAAAACCTAAGGATATGTTCAAGGACTCAGCTTGAAATGTGATTCCCGATTGGTAGTATGCAACACTATATCCATGAGCTAAGTATTAATATTAAAAACTGTCATATCCCTTATCTCGAAAAAATTCTCCAATCTTATACTGCTAAATCCAAAAGGTGACAGCAAGTGTTATTACCAATAATAAGAAGTGTTGTAATTTCTGCCTAATACTCTATTTCTGTTATGGTGTCTACAAGCCCCTAACGCTTCACTTGAGCTATCTTGTCCATAAAAATAAGAAAATACTACAAAATTTTATCCATGTGAAACTTCTACAACCAAAGAAAGCCCAATATTCAAATCTGAGTGGGGAAGGATAGCATCCTCCTTCCATCCTCTGGCTTAAATCTAAAAAAGACTGAATGATCCAGTATCACCATAGAGCTAGAGAAACAGCAATGAATATTCAGGCTGAATATAATTCAGGCAATATAATGAAAAAAAAAAAAAAAAAGTAAAAATCTGAGGAATCCTGAGCAGGAAGTAAAAAATTTTTACTTCTTTTTACAGAGAAGTAAAAAAAAAAAGGATTTAAGCACAGAGACTATTGGCAAAGATGTAATGGAAAGAGCATTGACGTGTATAAGGATAACTGTGGACAGATGGGGAAAAATTGTAAGGACAGTAAGTAAAAAATATGAGAAAAAGAGGAAAGACAAAAATGACAAAATGGACAAACTAGACAATTCAAACCTTGCAGGGAAAGTGTGAAAAGAGCTATAATTAAATCATGCAGGTGGAAGGTCTTGCCAGACAAGGAACCGAAATTTTTAATAGTGCACAAAATAAATACAATTTGAAAAAAAAAATACATGCTTTTTCTTTTAATCCTGTATTTGTTCTTTCAACATTAAATTGTTTTTCTTAAATCATTAACATAATAGAATTAGATATTAATGTAAGACACAATTTCAGGCTAAAGAGCCAGAAACAAATTTTTAATTACAAATATCTGTATTGGTGAGTTTTTGTTGTTTGTATTCTCTTCAGTAATAACTAGATTTCTGTAGCAATAGATGTTTCATGACATATACCCACGAGAGTTTATAACAACACATACAATTATAAACATTCTCAAAGAAAATGTACGGCTTTTCATTCAATGCAATTTCACAAATCTGAACACAAATAAAAAGTATCATCATAATGTTCTGGGCACAGGCATCGAAATTTTCTGTTCCAAATATCATCAGAGGTGTTAATTCTCACTATTAGTCTATTACAGAGTTACACATAGTAACTCCTAATGCATACCTGTGTGAACATATAAATAAAACACTGGAAAGTAACTCAGATCTCACATGCTATTCTTTCACATTAAATATGTTAGAATATTTTACAAGTGAGATCTCTCACATTTTTACAGAGAAGGAAACTGAACCTAAGAACGGATTTTCCAAAGGTAACCAAGGATCAAGGATTGTGGAAAATGACCAAAGCTAATAGTGTTTGCATAATACAGAAAACATGTTGCTAATGTTCTAGTCGTAGCTCTGTTCTTAGGATATTTGTATGTAAAGGTATGCCAAAAAAATAAACAGGTAATAAAAGTTTACCCAAATGCAGTACCAACTGCGTCCTGACAGTCATTCTGATACTCTAAGATTCCATGTTTTGTTTACATACCTTATATAAAACTATTTCAGGACTTTGTTCAGCTCTTGGGAACCCAGAGTAAGAGAAACAGACCTACTCAAGGGAGTCCAGGAGGACGGCCACAAGGATGATGAGGGGCTGAAGCACCTCCCCTACAAGGACAGGCTGAGAGATTTGGCATTGTTCAGCCTGGAGAAGACTCCAGGGAGACCTTATAATTGGCCTTCCAGTACTTGGAAGGGGACCTACAGGAAAGATAGGGAGGGACTCTTCATTAGGGAGTGTAGTGATAGGATGAAGGGTAATGGTTTTAAACTGAAAGAGGGTATGTTTGGATTAGTTATTAGGAAGAAATTCTTTACTGTGAGGGTGCTGAGGCACTGGAATGGGTTGCCTGGAGAAGCTGTGGATACACACTTCTCCTGGAAGCATTCAAGGCCAGGTTGGATGGGGCTTTTAACAACCTCATCTAGTGGGAGATGTCCCTGCCCATGGCAAGGGGGTTTAACTAGGTGAACTTTAAGGTCCGTTGCAATCCAAATCATTCTATGATTCTGTGACCCATCGAGAGAGGAGCTAGGGAGACAGCAGCTTTTAAGAGAAAGATCTTATCATGAAAGAAAAAAATCCCACAATCTGTAAAATCTACAGGTAACCAAGTATGAAGACAGACACTAATGACATAGGAAAGCTTTTACTGAGGGAAGGAAACAAAAATTATATCAACAAAGCTAGTTTGAAAGGGAGGAGAGGAGTCATGGATTGAGAAATTCCTTTGATCCTTGAAAACAGATATAGCAGGTAAACAGGGAAGACAAGTGTATAGGATACCAGTAATAACACTAGGATGATGAGAACTACAGATGTGATTCCTCTGGGCCTGGAAGGAAAGTTCTTTTTATCTCAATGGATTTAAACTGTGAGCTTCACCCCTGAGAAATATGATAAGAACCAGGACTCTCTGGGGATGAATGAATGGAGATGAAGGAATGGAGGGAGGTCCAACCTCGGAGAGGCAAGCAAAAACCCTCCCAACCCCCTCCACCCACCCAACTGCCTTTGAAGAATAGGTATGAGGCCTTGGAAATTCAAGGTGAGGAAAATGAAGTTGGAGGGATAGACTTACCTAGTGAATCACATAGGACTTGTCAGTCACCCCAATGCCTTAATACATCTTCAATCAAGAAGAAGAGGAAAGTTATTGTGGTGGGTGGATCCCTTCTGAGGGGAACAGAAGGGCCCATCTGTCGACTGGACCCAACCCACAGGGAGGTCTGTTGCCTCCCTGGGGCTCAGATTAGAGATGTTAAAAGGAAACTCCCCAATCTTGTAACTTCCTCTGATTACTACCCACTGCTGATTTTTCAGGTTGGCAGTGACGAAATCATTACAAGAAATGTAAGGGCAATGAAGAGGGACTTTAGGGCCCTGGGACGGCTGGTTAGGGGGTCTGGAGCGCAAGTAGTGTTTGCCTCCATACCTCCTGCTAGAATGGGTGTAGAGTTAAATAGGAAGAGTGTACAGGTCAATGAATGGCTACAAGACTGGTGCCAAAGGCAGGGCTTTGGATTCTTTGATCATGGGCTGCTATATGAGACACCTGGCCTGATGAAGACAGGTAGGACGCACCTGTCCCAGAGGGGGAAGGGGGTTTTGGGGCAGGACTTAGCAGGAC
>NW_008603758.1:58748-60298 GCF_000691845.1 Merops nubicus | reverse complement strand
GGTCTCCGCCGCCGGCCGGGCCTTGCCTGCCGGTTTTGTGCGGCCGAGGTGCGGCCTGCCGGAGCGTCCCGCCCGCATGCCTGCCGTGTCTCACCTGCCTGCCGTTTCTCCTCCCCAGGCATGCCCGCCGCGCTGTAGGAGGGCTGGGAGCCGCGGCGATGCCAGAGGAGGAGCCGCTGGAGGAGAGCGCTTGAGCTTGTCTCTGGGGATACGTCCAGTGTGTGTGAAACGTGTACGTTACCTCAAACCTCGGTTCCGCTACCGCTGCTTTTATCGCACCTCGAGGAATAAACGGAGGCTCGTTATAAGCTCATCATTAGTATCTTTCCTTCTAGGAAAAGCAGAGCCCCTTGTTATGATGTTCACATACACAGAAGTCGGTTTTTGCCAACTGTAGCTGCGTGGTTTTCCTTGTTTGTGGGATCTGCTGCCACTTTTCCCGTTGTATTGGCACGTATGCTGCTGTCCCGGCTAGGTTTGCCCTCTGGCAAAGCTAAACTTTGACCTAATGGTCTGTTGTGTAAGAAATGCAGGGCGAGTACTGGGACAAGGCGTGTAACTTCTCGCAGCCAGACTGTTCAGAATGTAACTGGGGCCACAAAAAGCTGCGTGCTAAAAATAAATGTTAGAATTCAACAGTGTGTGTGCAGCCTCACTGTGGTGTTTGTGTGTATTCATTGTGATACGGCAATTGATTGTCACTGGACTGTCCTTTTAATCTCTGCTTACACTATAGGATGGGGTGGACTGTGCTTGAGTAACAGGTAGCATATTTTACTTACTGGTTGTTAAATATAGACACATTTATTTTACAGTAGCTGTCTCTTGTTTTGAAGACACCACCTACTCTTTGCTTTTGGACCCTTGGACTTTTCAGTAGTAGTTACCACAGCAATATTTTAATGTTTTTCAGGCACAAACTTATTCTACTGTAATACAGAGAGATTAACAGATGGGTTTGTTTGTTTTTTTTCTTTTCCTAATTTTCCCCTTCTTACTTTGGAAATGGGGAAACTAGGTAGGATTAAAAAAAAAAAAGGAAAACCAAAGTATGTCTTAAATTGAACACAGAAATCTGAACCAAATTGCTTGACTGTAATCATATTTTATAATTTTATCTAGTACTCTGAATGCAAAACTTCAGTGGCAGCTGTACTGTCTGGCTCGTCAGCAAAGCAAGGTAGCTTAGCAGTGTGAATACATAGTTTGGTCAGTGTGTGGGCTGCAGCTGAAGAGTGTGGTCTCAATCCTTTGCCATCACTGGCCCTGGGTTACTGCTGCTGTCTTTGTAGTGGATTTAGTGGTTGGATGGTTGCAGGGACAGTTGATCTAACAGTTTTATGGGGATGGCTTTCTGTCAGATGGAAGCTATTCCAGTGTTTGCTCTGATATGAATGAAAGCTGTTTCTCCTTGTGCACTAATATAAACCAGCTGTGGGTTAAGCAGAATGGGAAACTACTGTGAGAAACCAAATCTCAAATTGGTCATTCAGAAAATTAGGACTATGCTTAAAACTTCTGAAAAGTTTGGATTAAAAAAAGAAAAGTCA
>NW_008603758.1:13991-58717 GCF_000691845.1 Merops nubicus | reverse complement strand
GGAATATGTGGTAAGAGTGAAGGGAGTGTAAGTCTATGAAGGAACTTTCCCATCTTTCTAGAGTCTTTTCCTCTATTCTTTTCTTGCCAAATAGCTTCTGTGCTGAAAAAGTGAAGTCTCTTGCAAAGCCTTATTTAGATCTCAGAGGCTGGTCCACCATGCGCACTCAGTGAGACAGGAATCTTCAAGAAAAAGGAATGATCTGTCCTGTAAAAACCAAACTGAAGTTGCTCAGGGAAGCCTTGAATCTGGTCTGCTCCAGCTCCTCAGTCTTGATGAGTTTTACTTTAGTGCAGTTCCCTCCTCACAAAAGCAATTTGAAAAAAAAATTGGGAGTGTAATGAGGTGTCATCTTCACATCTGCATGGGGTTTGAACAGTGTTGATCCAGCAGATCCTTTCCCCAGTTGCTCAGGTGGCAAAGCTGTCATGTGTCTCAGCTGTTCTTGCAGTACCTACTTCTTCAGCAGCTATTTTCAGTAATGCCAGGCTAGATTCTTAATCACCTGAACTGGTTCGGGTGCAAATCCTCTTGTCTTTCTGCTGGCTTTCTATTTCACTCTTAAGACTTATCCCTGTAGAATTTCTGTCTGTGAATTTTTGTTTCAACAGTCTCATTTATGTCCTTTCTTTCCTGTCACTTGTCCTGTCCTTCAGTGTGCTGCTGCCACTCACTCCACACAAAGTTTTTGCCTTGCCAAAACAACACCATTTCCTTTTGTTGGGTGCTGCTTTTTTCAGCTTCTTGGTACACACAGTTTTTGTCTCTGTTTATGCTTTTCTCCTCGGTGGTCTCTTGTTCACAAACAATCTTTGTTCTCCTCTGTCTTTCTGTCTTATTTCATTCTGCTGTTCTCCACTTATGGTCTTGTTCAAAGTTGTCCCTTGTTCCCTTGTTTCTTCAGGTTGTGATGGTGAGAACACACAAGATTCCTCATGTTCTGTGTGTGGTATTGATTTGCATAATCTGGTTTAATCTTTTAGTAGCAATGGACTGTGGAGAGTTGCCGTGCATGTGTTGCAAGTGCGGTGTTTGGTCAGTGCTTAGAGCTAAGACAAAGGAAAATGGAATTTCGAAAGAGTTGACTTTTTGAAATGGGTCCCTCCTGAGTGTGGGCAAAGGCTCACAGCTTGGCTTTACGTACCCTTTTTTTTTGCTTTTTGACCTGGCCAAAAAGTAATTTGCTTCTGAAAGACAATTCAGTGTTATAAAGTCCATTGTTGTTGCTGCTGCAGGGCACAGTGACATGCAAGAGAGCAGTGTTAGCAGACTTCTTGAAATGCAGACAAAATGTCTCTTCTTTTTCCTAGTCTTTTTCTCTTGGCTGAAGTAGGATTTTTGTGAACTTGCTTTGCTGTAATAAACTTAATTTACTTTATTTGTTTGTGTTAGGTTTTCTTAAGTGCTTAGGGATTCAAAACAGGGGGAGTCTTTACTTGTGCGTAAAAATATTGCACCACTAGGTTCAGACCCTGTCCTTTCATGCGTTTGAAAAAATTAATTTGCTTTTAAAATGAAAGCAGGTTTGGCTTTGGGGGATTCCTTGAAACAAAACATTTTGTTTGTTTGTTTTGATCTTGCTGCTTTTAAACATGCCTTTCAAAACTTTCCTCATTGAGTTTATGGTGGTTTTATTGTTTTTAAGGCACCTAGACTATCTCGGAGTTGAAAGAAATCTACATCTATTTGCTCTTCTCTGTAGATGGTAGTTTCAGAGGGGCCATGAAGGCTAAGTGAACAGACTGCCTGACGACTCTGAAGCAATCATTTGGATCACTACACATTGCTTGTAGAAAGAGAATTAGTTTTTCTTGCAAATGCTCTATTCTTTTATAAAAATTACTGCTTGAATCATGGGAAGTGTTCCTATAAACTACTGTGTCTTCACACATACTCAGTTCCTGGGCGCTTTAATACATGAATGATAATTTGTTCTGTACTCCTTCAGCAAGCCAGTGAAACGATGGAGCTGGCTGTAGTCAAGAGTCAAAAGACATACAGGTTTTTTCAGGAGAATGAGAAATGAAACAAGAAATTTATTAATTTCTCTTGCTAAATCAAAGACAAACAATAGCAGACAGTGCATGTACTGACAAGTACACACAGTTGTGTTTTTTAAACAAGAGTGGAGTTACTTTGCTTTCCTGAAATCCTGTTATTTGTGTCAAACTGGTAATGGTTGTCACAGATGGGGATTTAACTTACTGTTCAAAGTAACTGGAACTTATGGTTATACATGAAATGAACTTACAGATCTGGGGTTAGTGTGTGATTATATTTTTTTTTTCCCCTTGAAACTTTTGCATATTCAGTATGATAATGATTCTACCCAGATAAAAATGTTAATTGTGAAGTAACAGAAAATGTGCTTTATGACCCTTCAAATCTTTTAGGAAGGACCCACTCTGGTATTTGAAGGTACAAAAGTTGCTGTCTTGCTAGATGCAAGAGCTTGTGTGAAATGCTTTGTATAGGCACTAATGAAGTGGTAAAAGTGCTGAGAATCCTCTATTTAGCTTGATCACCTCTTGGAAAGACAGAAGCAGTAGATAAGATTCAACCCTCTTTTTTTTAAAAAAAAAATAAAATTCTTTACATCTAAGTAATAATTCCACACCACTTGGTAATTTTACTCTTAGGTTTCATTAGGATTAATGTTACCTAGCGTTGGTATTGGTTTTTAACATCAGTTTCCCCAGTTTCCATACAAGCAATGATCTACAGGCTGCGTTTGTTCAGATCAATTATTAGCTTTATGTGTTTGAATTCAGAAGATAATTGTGTATCTTGCGAATTGCCCAATGGCTGTTTCATCTTAAATGTTTAGAAATCCATTTTAGTTTCTTGTAATTATGTTTTAGTGAGACAACAATCTAAACTTAGGACAGCACTTTGGCAGTGATAGGCTTGTTTTTCTAAAATGAGCACAGTTTCTGTGGTTAAGTTTTCCTTTCATTTAAATATAGATTGTAATCAGTGTAGGCCAAACATTTCCAACCATGTTTAAAATTAGCTCAGGCCATATTTTAAAAAGTATGTTCTCCTAATATGATTTAACTTATGTAGAAAAATGTATGCATAGACGAATGTTTTTTAGGTGATTAATGCTTTTGAAGTGTTTTTACAATTTATTTGCAGAAAACGTTTATAGACTGGCTCAAACATGACTTGATACTAATAGTCTCTTTGTAGTAAATACCACTGAAAGCACTTCATGCTGTGCTTCTGAAATTTGAAAGGTAGCTGGTCAGAAAGGAACTGTAAATTCCACTCATCAAAAAGCTAAGTTACAACATCAAAACAAAGTGCTTGCTGTTCTTCTAGACTTCTGTGCATGCTTTTTTTTGGAGATTACCAAAATTTTCATCGGTCACCTTGTACTTAGGCAGGGTGTAGTTACCATTTTCAGTTGGTAAGTTGAAGGTGTAAATAGATGTATACCAAGATGTTAAGGTTTGTGCAGGGGATATTCAAGATTGTATTCTGAAATAGAAGTGGGAATGAGTCTGAACTGCATCTGTCAGGTGGCTATTCCTGCTCCTTGAGTTACTGCTAAACATGTGGGAGCTTCAGTTTATAGAAAAGTATTTAATATAAACAAGCAAAAATACACCCCAGACTATTACCAATCCTGTATTCCTTTTTTTGTACCCAAATGCAGGAAAAGTCTTTGTTATACCCAGAAAGTTTTCCAGTTGGCAGAGTGTTCAGAGATCAAGGGAGTCAATCTGTCAGCAGACTTCTCTTCAGATAGACCATTTCTACTGCTCCCAGGTAGGGTGGGATGCTTTCACAGAGGAATGTGAGGACAAATGTCTTAAGAGGGAGATATGTTGTGTGGTCTTCCATTGTATGGAATGCAGTATGTTCTTATGCGAGATGAGCTGATTAGCTTTGACACACTTATTTGTTTAATGAAAATGATGTAGCAAAGGAATAGCATGTCCTGGTTTGGACATGGAATTGTGAGAAATCCAGCTTAGTTCAGACGCTTTCTTTTATTTGGAAGGACTAGATCCTTCTTGGTTTTAATACTTAATTTTACAGTAATCATATATCTGTTCAGCTGATCAGTTCCATTGTTTATTACTGTGATTCTAATGATTGCTAGAATGTAAACAATGTTGGTTTTGAAAAAGCTGGTAATACTACAGCAATAGTAACCAATAGCAAATTTATCAGTGACTGGTAAAGCTTACCTTTTTATCTATTGCTGCAGCTAGTGCTATTACTTTTAGGAAGCTTAAATGGAACAAATACTTTCATTTCACTTAACCATTTTTCTCATAACCAGGACTAGCTCTTACTGAGAGTTTGTATGCCACCGTGGGAATTTCTCAAGCATTAAGCTCACTTTACATGCTTTGTGCTTATTGAAAAACTACTTGTAGTAAGATAAAGCAAGAACATAGTGGTGACCACGTGTTGACCTTTGGAAATTAACTTTTCCAGGTGAATCAAACTGCAAGCTGGCTTTCAGGCTAAGGTAAGAACTCGGAGCTTGTTCCTAGTTGTGCTGTAGAAATTTTTTAGATTGTGTATCAGGTAGAATTGGGGACCATGTGCTCCAGAGAAGTCATCACTAGGTCCTTTAACAAAGACAAGGAAAACTGCAAAAGATTTCTCAAAGAGTAAATCAAGTAGGAAAAATACCTGTTAAGTCTCTGTTGGGAGTTGATTTTTTAGGTTTTTTTTTTTTTTTTTTTTTTTTTTTTTTTTTTTTAACTCTCCACGCATGGAAAACCTCTTTCTCTTGAGTTGAACATTTCAGAAAGTGTGAGGTAAGTCTGGTAAGGCAAGACTAATTGTTTCCTTTCAGCCTCCTGCATAGACAGTAGCTTTTTTCTGGTTGCTCCTCTTTAGTATGAAAACACTGCTAAATCTGTCAACTAGTTAATTCCCTAAAAAACAAAACAGTTTTAGGAATTTCTTTCAAGGTTTCTTGCCCAGGTCAATAGATTTGTCCTTCAGTAAAAATAATGCACTGCCAGTGAACTAATTGTGTAATTAATCATCAGACAGTGGAAACAATTAATGTTCTGGGAATTGGCATGCATTTTGCATTTGGAAAGGGGGTGTTTAGATTGGTTTCATTTCTCTTAAATAATTGCAGACTGTCGAAGATGATGTTCTGGGTGTGTTTGATCTTGCTAAACTTTGGAGATAGACTGTTTTAGAAAAGGTTTGGTCTTACTTCATTTTGTGCTTTCTCAATGAGATGGATAGATTTTGCTCTAGAGTTCTTAGAAAAAACACTAATGTGTCAGTCTCATTTACAAGGAGTGTTTTGCAGACTCATCTGTTTCTAACTGTTGAATGTGACAAAGGGTGTGTGTCTCCCAAAATTATGGCTTTGCACAGAGAAGTGTGTTCTTTTATTAGAAACATCAGATTTAAATTTTCACTTGAATACCAAGTTTTAAATAAAATCATGTGTTTGCATGTGTCTATTATTCACTATAAAATGGATATGTCATTATTTTGTCATAAATCGTGTCTGTAGATTCCAGTTTACTTAGAATAGTAATTTTAGTAGAATCTTTCTTCACAGAATGTTTCTTTACTTATGTTGTAATAAAGGTAGGCATTGTAGTTACTGGATCTCAGTGCTACCCTGAAGAATGAACCTTGGTTTCTTCTCTAAAAATTGAGAAACATTTAGTTTTGCACCTCTGTTGGGTACAGGGCTAGATGTTAAACAGTGTCATCCTCACTAAGCAATAAAAAAAAATTCTGCTTTAAGACAATGCTTTTAACTGAGTAACACATCTCATTTGGTTTTTGACAGTGAGTAAAAGAACTGTGTTCATCTTGTCTGCCAACTTAATAGTTTTTGAGTGATGAATGCCTGCAAAGATGTGAAGGGTTACAATACAATGGCTGTATTTCTTTGTGTTCTTACTACAGTAGGTCACTAAAGGACCTTGTGAGATAACTGACCTGTAAAATCAAGACAAAGGCTCTGTAATCATGGTTGTATGGAAATTAAATGTAGGCAGAAGCAATTGTGGCTTGAGTGATTACAATAGGGATGTTGCTAAAATGATTGTTGCTAATGCAGGAGCATGTATTATCTTCTGTCTAAAGGGAAAATAGCTAAAATAATGTTTTTCTGTTAAAGAAATTGTAGTAGCCTAGTCTGTTGAAGAACAGTTTGGTATGATATGCAGCACCCTTGTGCAGTGGAATATCTTTGAAAAATATACTAATAGCAGTTGTTTCTAATTAAAAAATGACCTTATGAAAAGCTTAGAGGGTTTAGTAAGCTTTAATTATGTCAATCATGCTTTAGTAAGATTTTCTTATGGTCTGCCTTCTCTCTGTGCCTTTGCAGCTGGGCAGACCATCACCCTTCTGCAAACAGTACTGTGCCCCTCAAGTGGCTCCAGCAAATGCTCACTGATCTTTTTTTAAGGGAAGCTTCTCATGTTGCCTGTGGCCCCAGGTGTATTCAAATTCTGATTCATTTTATATGCAGACAGTGGCAAATGGAGGTGGTAAATACAGCTGTGTTTTCTTTTTTTAACTTTCTGCAAGACATCCATAAAGATCTGTTAAGCAATCTGGCATTGCACATATTGTCCATAGCTTTGTTATCGTGACCGCTGGGCGTGCAGAATTAAGCTTGCTTTCAGAACAAAAGGTATTGTGGTTGTGAGCAGAATGCTAAAATGAGCTTGCATGTTAGAAAGCAACGTTGCCTTTCCTGTCCCTGTGATCTCTCACCGTCTCTTGAAACATGCAATTAGCTGAAAAAGGCATATTTAGGACAGGCTTTTGCTGAAGTTCAGAAGTGTGGCTTTTATTCGTGAATGTAAAATAAACAAACCTTAACATTGTAGAGAAACTCATAGATTTGGATTTCAGTGCAAGAAATTGTTTATGTACAGTGTTAACACAGATTATCATCTTTGTTTACTAGGAAAGATCACAAAATGACATACTAGCTAGGAGAAAAAATGGAAAATAGTTGCAAGATATTGTACATAGAAGAGTTCCACAGGTTGCAGAATATTTTAGAATGAAAATTTTCAGCAGTACTGAAAATTATCTGATCTGGCAAGAGATTAGCATTTTAATGAATGCATCTATCATGACAAGAGGAGAGAGAAATTGTCAGCAGGTATTTCTTCATCACTTAAAGACTACTGTTACTGTTTCTGCCAATTTCTCTGTATTCAGTGGTTTTAATGTTTAGGGTGAAGTTTTCAAGAACTTTCATTTCTCATTTGGGAGCTATTTTATATAGAACCATCAGTCTCTTGTTCTTAGCTAGGTGATTGTTTCCTGAATATCTCTTCCCTAAACTGAACCTTACTAAGAGCTGTCAGGTTTCCATCAGGCATGTACTGAAGAGCTAGAACATACAAGTTCATGTTGGAATGAGATCTGCAGAGAAGCAAAGTTGTGGGCAAGTATTTTTCCTTTTTCCAAATGTTAAGCTTCAGCTATGTTAATAATATTTCTACAAAAACATTATTGAGCTAATTTAAAGCAAAACTCTAGAACTGTTATATCCCACATGGCATGAAACATTCCTTGCTTTTTTTTTTTTTAATTCCTGGTATATTAACTTCTTACACAGAAAGGAAATGAATTTTAGAAAGAATGTTATACATAAACCATTTGAGACAGTCTCTGTTAAGGAAATACCAGCTGTCAAGAAAGATACAGCCAATGTTGAATTATACTAAAAACATTATAAAGGAAATATTTGTCAAGGAAAAGTGGATTAATTAAAACATTTTAACTATTCTTACTCTGGAAGAGTGTTAGGAAAGTTCTATATAGTCCTCTTCTAAACGCAACCATTATTAAAACCCCCCAATTTATTTTTTTGGATGAAAGTTGACTTAAGGTGTTTGTTAATGTAGAATAAAGAAATTTTCTGACTACAACGTGACTAGTAGAAAAGAAAAAGAAAAAAAACCCAAACAAACAACAACCAACCAACCTTGAAATCATTGTACTTTATTTCCTTCAAATTCTGTAAGCTTGCTTTGACTGATTTTTTTTTTTTTTGATGGAGAGAATTTATATAAAAAAGAAAATAGGTTAGATTTTAGGATTTTCATCTTAACATTTTAATTTGAAAATTGGTTCTTTTATGTGCAATTTATAGCACTGGGAGGCGTATTTTGCTTTTGTAGAGGAGAAGAGTGAAGTGCACATAAAAAGGTACCTGGATCAGACGTGTGAAACATTAAATGTGATAGGATTTAATCAATTCTTTAATCCAATCTAGCCTGCTAGCTTTAAGGAGTTGTACACTGAATATGTAGCTTTACTGTAATGGTTTGAAACATAAGCTTTTGGTTTAATTGCCTCTTTGCTCTTTTTCCTATTAATCTGTTGATGCTATCAGATTTACCCTGAATTGTAGCAAATACAGGCATAGTTATGGCTGTCACTCTTCTAGATATTGCTCCAATCTTTTCTTGATTTAGGTAAGAGGCTGAAGGGGATTCTTAGACCTTATGGTTATGGGACCTACTTACATGTTGAGTTTTTTTAAATTTAGAAAAACATAAATATTGTATGTGGGAATGTTGGGTCTTCCTCTGTTAAAGATAGCCTGTCTTTTCATTATAATTTTCTGGAAATTCATGAAGATCAGACTGTTTTCTTTTTGTTCCTTGAAAATATTAAAAATTACATTTCTCAAGTTACATGACTGCTGTTAGAGATGAGCAAATTCTCTTCACACTAGGCTTGTGATCTTAGACTCTGTTAAAATACCAGCAGAAACATAAGTATCAAATGATAGATGGGCTAAATTTTTCAGTGTCATCCACATCTCCACATTTGATCTGAGAGTCTGCAGTTCCATTAACACATTACTTTTTCCCTGTGAAAACACTTCCTGTTCAGGTTGGCTCGGATTTTAGGAATGCCTTAAAGATTTAAGGAATGTGGTTTGGAGAACTCATTTTACTTGTTGCAAACACTTGATGTTGTGTATTGAACTGAATAAAGTATTGAAGAAGCTGATCACTTGAAGGTTTATTGAGTT
This sequence comes from Merops nubicus, assembly GCF_000691845.1. NCBI lineage: Eukaryota > Metazoa > Chordata > Aves > Coraciiformes > Meropidae > Merops > Merops nubicus. The sequence continues at coordinate 49,704 of NW_008603758.1, read as the reverse complement.
AAATGCCACTCTAAAGAATTGGATTTTGCTTTTTAATTGATAACTAAGACACATAACATTGTTAACAGGAACTAGTTGTGATCCTTGTATTGCATAGTAAATTTCAAGTTGGACACCTATAAAATAAAGAGTGCAAAGCTTTCACAGCTGCAGCTGAAGCTAATAGCAACTGTGAATTCTGCTTGTGATGTACTGCACAGTCACAAGTATTCTGAAAAAAAGAGTCTGGAAACATTCCAGATAAGGCAGATACAATTCATATCCTCTGTGCTGTGGGTCTTGAGTTATAAAAATATAAATAGGATCTGTAGTGGAAATAAATTCGTGACATATAACACTTACAGATAGTAGTATAATGATTATTATACAGACAGGAAAAAAAACCTGGTATTTTTGCTCGAGGATTTTAATAGCTTAGGCTAACTTTAGCACTGTATTATGAGAAAGGGAAAAAGAAATACAAAATGATTTCTCCCTGTTAACCCTGCTGTCAAAGCATGTGCACTGGATGAGGCAGGGTTCCTGTTTGAAAAAAACAGATAAAATGCCAGGGAAGAGCAGCCTTAATTCTGGCACTTTATAATTTCTGTATGTTTGATTGTGCAGCTTCATCATCCCAAATGATGATTTTTTCAGTATAATATGAAGGTAACAATAGACTATCAGTGTGCTGGGTGGTGCTGATCAGCCCCTGGTCTTCTAGCTGTGAATGCAGCAAACTGTAATTATGTTGTGGAATGATCCCTTACTAAAGGTGGTGTTCTCTCTTGTGTAAGTTCTGATGGTGCTGGATGTGACCTAAATGCTTTTCAGACTAAACTAGCTATTGTATGTTAGAATTCCACAGAATCCCTTCATCTGTAGTCTGAGATTGTGCTTTACTTGGCAGTCTGTTTTATTGTATGCAAAATGATAGATATCTGGGATCCATGCTGACTCCAAAGAAAGCAACTAGACTGAGTTCCTAAATATAATATCAAGACCACTAAATGTGTCAGGGCTAGGAAAAAAATCTGTTAGTAATCCAAGTTAATTCTATGAAGCAGTTAACAACTGTAAATGATTCTGCCGTCTGACTGAATTATACAGATCCTACTTTGTGTCTCACTTAAATCTTGCTTTTGTGCAGAGTGAAATAGTTCTTTATGTATTTGTGAGCATATTTGAGCATATGGTTATTGTTCAAGGAGGAGAGGAAAACAGGCTCTTCTAATCTGTCAGTTCACATTTTGAAATTTTCTTTATAGTAACTCTTCTGAAAATTGTATTGGCCATCCAGGACCACTTTTTTCAATTTTAATCTGATGCCTGTGCAATGCTTTTCTTCTGAGAGATTGATACTGAACCACTATGCATCGATTGACTTTCACTTTCTGTCTGGTGATAGACAGATTTGCCCAGCCTTTCTTGGTTTTCACCGTGAAGTTAAGCCTAAAAGTATACTTGAAGGTATTTGATCTAAAAATATCTTAGTCTCTTATGATATTTAGAACAAGATGGAGCTTATTTGATGAACTGGCAGGCATCTTTACAGGTGGATAATTTGGAGAGATGCGTTTTGAATGAGATGCGAAGCTTGAGGGTTTAGTTTTATCCTGGTTAGGTGTATTTGATGGTCGGTTAAATCTTCTGCTGTTGATTGAGGACGTAGTAGTCATCTTTACAGATATATCTGATTACAAATTACAATTAATGTCCTGAATTCTGTGCCAGTGAGAAATAGTACTCCTCTAAGCACTTTTAAAGGAAGAGCTTCAGGGGAGGGGGGAGGTTATCACTAGTATGTTTATGTCACATGTCCGCCATAATACAAACTGACTAAATTATACTATCAAGATGTATAGCAACTTTACCAAAATTGGAAGCTGTAGATGTTCTTAGTAAGGCATCTTGCAGCTGACCTGGTTCTTAATGTCTAGAAAAACCTACTTTTAGTTTAAAAGAGTCAGTTATGCTATATCTTGATGTAATTTTCCATCTATATGCTTGACATCTTTATCTGACAGTATAGAAGTAAGAGATGGAAAGTTATAAAGAGAAATAATTTGACTACATTAACTGTTGTGGGACAATTGATAGATGAGTCCCATTTGCCATGTTGTGTTGAACTGCAGACAGACATCATGAAATATTTTAAATCTTTAGCGTTCCTGAATAACTGGAGCAGAATCTTTTTCTGATATTTCTTCGAAAAAGGATTATTATTTATTTTTGTTGTAGTTAGGCCTACAAATTTCAGTGAAGTATCAGGAAATTATTACATTTTTCCTTAGTGACTAATGCAGTCAGACCTGTTTTGAAGCTTTGGAATCTGTTACCAGTAAAAAAGGCTTACAGTTATGCTGTTAGAGGTTTTAGATAACTTTAAAGTTCTTACTTCCTGCAAAATGCCTAAAATCCCACCAGTATAAGTCATAAGCTATTTATCTATAAATCATAATTGTATTTGTTGGATAGAGAATCCTGTAAGAACAAGCTTATGCAAAACTAGATTTGCAAGCTTTTCTTTGTTCTGTTTATTACACTTGTGTTGATGTTTTCAATTTCTAAACCCCTTCAAGGTTTCCAGTTTATCAACTTTTTGAGATGCAGAAAGTGATTGGTCTGAGTGTCTTTGTGCTGTATGGTTTGAAGACGAGATGTGTCTGGAGCAGCTGCCAAACTGAAGCCTGAAGCAATGCCAGGATGTTCATGCTTGAGTTTACTAGAACAGCTTTCTCTACTTGTTCTTGCTTGCTCTGTTACTTTTAATCATCATCTTCTTTGCTATAATTTTAGTTATTAAAAATTCTGACATCCTGAGAGTGTTTATCAAATAACTTCTGTCTATTATATTGTTTCTACATACTGCAGAGGACTCTAAATTTCTCTGGAAAGCACGATGAAAAAGTGATGGCTTGATACAAATAAGTTAAAAGGATCTTTCAGCTGTTGCTCGCGTCTTGTAATCTACCTAGCTATTTGATATTGGGCCCCCTTACCAAAATGTGGAGAGAGAGAAAAATGCTGGAAGGTCACTTTTTAAAACTTTTTTTCGTTTCCTAAAGTAGTTTGAACTAATTTTTTAGGTCATACTATGACACAATTAATGAAACCTTATACACCATAGAAAAAGCTTTAAAATTAGGAGCAGTTCCACCTGTTTCCCTCCTTTCATTTATTCTTGGCAGTGATTGTTATGAAAAAGTTGTCTTTATTTTCTTCATGATTTCTCTTTCAATCTTTTGTTTGTCTTTCTGTCAGCTTTGTAATATTGCAAAACAAATTATGAGTGTAATTATTTGCTTTGTGAAGTTTAAACTATTTAAAATGCAGCTGAGGACTGACAAATTTTTAAGTGATCTTATAGTCTCTTAATTTTTCAGCTAGCAGGGAGGTATTTTCAGAAGCATCGGTATAATTCAAAGTTTCCTAAAAGTTGACCTTAATTATTCTGGCTTGAGTTAAGACAAGGACCAAAGGAATTATTCTAGTGGTTAAAGACAGAAAGCTCCTCATTCTGAATTTGGAGGGCCATAAGTTCTCCTCTTCCTTGTTGTAGAAACCCTGTGCAGCAACCAAAAGGACACTAAGAGGCTTAACTTCCCAGCTAATAAGGACATTCCAGACACTTCCAGAATTTTTTAGTGTTGAGACCCTGCACAAACACATACTAGATATACTGGAGGGAGTTCAGTGGAGGGCCACAAAGATGATGAAGGGATTGGAGCATGTGACATACGAAGAAAGATTGAGAGAGCTGGGACTGTTCATCCTGGAGAAGTTTATCAATGTATATAAATATCTGAACATAGGGTGAAAGAGGATGGAGCCAGGCTTTTCTCAGTGGTATCCAGTGACAGGAACTGAGGTGATGGGCATAGACTCAAACACATCAGAAAACATCTTTTTTACTAGAGGGGTTGGTGAACACTGGCACAGATTGCCCGAGGAAGTTGTGGAGTCTCCCTTGGAGATATTAATAACCTGACTCTATGCAGTCCTAGGGAATTGGCTGTAGGTGGTCCTCCTTGAGCAGGAGAGTTAGACTGGATGACCTCCATGGGTCTCTTCCAACCTCAGACATTCTGTGTGATTCTGTTGTGCCAGTGTCTTACAGTCTTTATTGGCTTGAGGTCACCCATAGGTGACCATTCTCAGAGGATGGTGGTTTTCCTTAAAATAAAAGATACCTTATTTGTTTCTTTAAAACCTTTAAATTCCTGATGAGCATCAGCTTCAGAGGAGTTAACTACTTAGTTTAAAGTAAGTTGCAGAATAAGGGGTGTTACTTGGGAAACAAGTTTCCTTTCCTCTTCAGACTTAGGAAGCATGAGATTTGAGAACTGAAGCAGTAGTTTTAGTTGCTGTTAGAACAATTTAGATGTATGTTGTAACTAAGCCACCATAGGAACATAATTTACTTTCCTGAGAGTGTAAGTACAGAAGTGTAAGTACAGAAGTAAGTAAGTACTTGCTGTGTACTCTGTTTTGCTGTGGGCTGTGTCTCCTCTTGTGTAATGATCTTGTGCTGTAAGAAGGGAGAGAAACACTTTAAATAGAGGAAAAATGTGGTTGTTAAGCCACAAAAAAAAAAGTTTCAAGAGCATGCATAGCATCAAAAAAAAATTCTCTCATTCTTGATTTTGCTTTCATTTTGAGAGTGACAGTTTAAAGAAAATGATAAAGTGAATTTCCTTTAGGTGATGGAAACCTGCTTGTCATTTTGGTAATGAAAACGCTCCAGTTTTGAAATGGTTGTTTATTTTCACAAGTTTGGAGTGGGTCTAAAATCAGTGACTTCAAAACCTGCCTGTACATTTTAATTTGCCTTCTTGACACACACTTTGTTGTTAAATGAAACATTTTTACTGGCACAAAAATCTTTGCCCCGCCTATTTTCATTTGCTAGCGGTGGGAACGTTAACATTAAAGGCTTTTTACAATATATGAAGTGAGCTCTGGGGTCATTCCCCACCTGTTGTTTATTTTGATTTATGCAAGAGCAGTGAAAAGTAATCACATTGGTAAAGTTCTGTCATCTCGGTAGTAGTTTTAGAGACTAATATCTGTATGCTGCAAGGTGTAGATTTAGACAATTTATACAGAACAGGTGTGGCTGGCTTCTTCAAGCAAAGCTTGGAACTCTGGGATCACAGACAATTAATTTTGGCAAGAGAGGTCACTTCTTGGCTTTGAAGTAACCTGGAGCACTGCGAACTGAATTGTGGAACCAAAGACTGTAAATACAGAAAATCTTTGATTAACTTCTCCTTTTCAAAATGTTTTGACCTTTGTTGGGTTTCCCTAGCTGACAGTTTTAGAAGACTTTTAGTACTATTTCCTTCCATTATAAAGGGTTTATTTGCATATTTGCTCCCACATATTTCACTGTCATCTTCAATGCCATTTGATTTTCTTCAGCTACATTTCATATCAGCATGGTTACTGTAGGAGTATAGTGATGTCATTTTTTATATGAAATTCTAGAAATGCTTTTTTCTGACTAGACTTTATCTTGGTAAGCAAAAGAAAACTGAATCAAGCATGAGTGAAAGAAAAAATAGCAAAGCTAATAAGTACCTACAAAAACATTTGGAAGACAGCATAATATATTCAAATAAGGAGTAAATCACATAGGGTTCACATCATGTCTTTCTATTTTTAGTTTTGAAATTATTAGCTGCATTTTCTACTTAAAGGTAGTGGCATATTTAGTCAGACTGAATGCAAGTGAATCATAGTATTGCATTGCTGTTGTATAAAATAGTGATTGTTGGTTGTGTTTCTTATCCTCATATTTTTGGAGAGAAAAAACTGCTCTGGAAGTTGCTCAGACATTTCAGAGTCTGGTGTGGTAATGAATAAATTATACTATAAATAATGCAGGCAACAGGAATACATATTTTTGTTTTGTTAGACTAGACTTCTCCAGCTGGCTTCTTTCTGTCCGTTTCTTTACATTCCCAGTGGCGTTAGCGATGTAGGCTGTGTAAGATTACAGATAATTTTTTGATGAGGAGCCGATTGCAGACTTGATCTTTTTACATGACTGTTCCTACTGGTTCTACTGCCTGACCAGGTAGCTCCCAGCTGTTCTCTGAAGGTCATGCCAGCGGCGCCTGTTAATACGCCCGTGTCCTTCCTTTCCCCAGTTCCTATCCTGCTGTTGCTGCAGTAGAATGGGAACTCCTCCAAGAGTTGAAAGCTGATTACGTCTTAGTAGCTGGCATCTTGGACAGCTGGCTAGCTCAACAAGATCTTCCTGGCTTGGAGAGACAGCTACTCAAGAGCATCCCTTGCTTTATAATAACTGTCTGAACACATCTCAGACATAAGATCTAATCTTCTCCTTACTGCTTTCTCCCTCTTTCATACTCTGTTCCCTGAGGTGCTGCTCAGATATTCCATAAAATGAGAACGCATCCTTAGGACAAGATACAGAATTTAGACTTTAATTTAATTGAATTTAATTTTAAAGATTCCAGGAGAAAGTGAAAGGTGGTGATGAGAATCACTGGTCATTTATTGTTAAGAAGGTTGCAGGCTTTTAAACACCTCACTTCTGACTGACTGCATGCTACTAATAGCTGGGTGAAACTGAGGGTGGGATTTGTGCCTTGTTGCTAGAATGGGCAAGTTGTTTGGCTGCTGTCAATCCTTCATGGTTTTGAGTACTCAGCAACAGTGAAGAAGGCTTTAAAGACTGCTGATAGAACAAAGGGATGAGGTCTGTTTATATAGAAGACAAGATCAGCGTGCTAGTGAATGAATAATATTGAGAAGGATATAAACCAATGTGTTTTATGGCTGAAGATAAGCCATGGTTAAGATGTTAACAGACTGAGAAGAAACTTGCCATCACTGCCTCCAGCAAGCTTTCTTCCTGCACCTTCTTACGGAGTACATTGTAGACAGGATGACTGGATGGATGGACTACTGCTGTTTCAGTTTGGCAGTTTGTGTTTTTTCCACTGGTCATTTCTTTCTTCAACACCATACAAGATAACAAAGTTTCATAGGTCAAGACACTGTAAATATTCATTCTTTGTAAATGTTGTTCTGTTAAACACAAGTCAGATCTGAGCTTATAGAATCCTTTCTTTCTTCAGCCTGGGCAATTTCCCAACTTTCTGAGGGCAAGCAGCCCAGCAAACACTCCTTCAGACAATTCCTCATCTTTCTCCCTTTTCCAGAATGAAAATCCAAAAACATCAGCAATGGGTGCCAAAATAACAAAGGAGAAGTGGGTGTTGCTGTGTCTTGCGTCTTGCCAGGTGGTTTTTTTTTTTTGTAAATGTTCTTTGCCTTCCCTGTCCCAGAATAATAACAAAACTTCCCAAAGAATCCACAGAATAAACCAGACTCTTTTTCCGCCTCCGATCTAATTCAGAGTAGATGCCATAATGATGAAAATGTTAGAAGTACTGTAAAGGGTATGTTTTTTATCTGACCATTAAGGTTTTAGTCCTCATCTGTTAAGGTTACAAGAAATTGTAGGGCAACTGCTATGTTCTTGATGATGCTCAGCTGTTATTCTTTTTTCTAGGGTGTCGATAGGGTTGATGCTAGTTACTGTTCTTTTACTTGATAGTAAGGAATCTTAACTGGGGTGTAAGTGGATATATTCTGTAGTTTAGAATAGACTGGAGCAAAATATGGTTATTGAGAACTGGAAAATGAGAGGTACGAGCTCCAGAGAGAGTGATCCTTAGCTAGAGGTTCTGTGATCTATGCCACCTTGTTCCTCCTCCAGCTTCAGAGACATGATCAGAAGTAGTAAGCAGGGCAAAGGGGTACAGAATTGGTGAGATCCAGAAATCCATGTTAAGCAGACCAGAGGTGGGATTAGAAACCAAGGCTGTATTCGCAGAATGGTTTAATACAACAGAAGGGCCAAAGTCCACTGCTCAGAAGCAGGATCAGAAACTAAGACCTAACAACAGCAAGGACAGGAAGCAGGTTTTTAGAGCAATAATCAGGATGTTATCTGCAGCTACAGAGGAGCTATTTGGGTTTCTTCTATAGCAGATATGTGGCAATCTTTACTGGAGTTCACAAGGTCAGTTCTTTGACTCTTTGAATGGTGGTGGCTGGCTGCAGCTTGTCTGTGTTGAGTCACATGTACTGCTTTTTTTCTACAAGTTGTTTTTATTTTAGCTGAAATTCTTGGGGTCACAATGAATTCACTATTATGAGAGTTGAAAGAAATATTTTTTTGTTCACCAAAGGTGTTTTGTTTCAAAAAGTCATTGAACTTAATTATGTTCATACATGTGATAGGAAAGAACAATTTCTTCATCAGTGCATTTACTGGAGGAAGTTATGCAGCCTGGGTTTATGCATTCTGACTCGGTGAGATTGCTGCCTTTTGATCTGTCAGGTTGACATAATGTACATCTGTATAATGCAATGACTGTATGCACTGTGCCCCATGACACATTTGAAAAGCTAAGAATTAATTCCTTGAAACCATTTTTACCCGGGTGAGTCATGGTGGCACTTGTGACCTCCCTAAAATGTTTTTTTTTGAAGATCCTAATTGTGACCGTTGTCCAAAGGGCAAGCATCTGTGAAGTATTTCCAGGTCAATGACTGTCAGACTGGAATTCCCAAATGAGAGGGAACAGCCACGCAAACTGAGACATAGTCTGGAATCTGAGGACCATATCTGTTTAGGAGAAGACCTTAGTTCCTGTGCTTCCACTTCTATTTTGATTGCTCGTATAGCTTTTTTTTTTTTTCTTTTTTTTATTATGGGGAGTACAAAAGCTAGAAAATTTGATTCATTGAGTCCAGGCAATGTCTCATTGGAAGGTTCCTGGAAAACCACACTTACTCTAGAGACAAACACAATGTCATTTCAGTAGCAGAATCCCTTTGTGAGCCTCCTGGAAACAAATGTTTTGCATGAGGACTTAATTTTTCTTGTTCTGAATTAATTCAAATGAATTACCCTGCAGACTCTATTTGTGGTAAACTTCTCTCAAGAAAGCATTTTCTTCAGCCCAGAATCAAAACTGAATCTGAGTGCTGTTAGAAGGTGGAAAGGTTTTAAGCTTGTGAACAGGTGAATGTATTGAGCAGAGCACTATGCCATAGTCATCTGAGAAGCTGGGAAGATCAGTGTGCTTTGGAGCTTCTTGCCGGTGTTTCCTTCTGTTCTCCAAACTATTGTGCTCTCTGTAAAAAAGTATGTTGACCTGGGATAGCAAAACAGCTTGCCTTTTTTTTTTTTCCCTTTAATTAGGTGATGACTTCAGAAAATTATCCTCTTTCTTCTGTAAATATCTTAAGTAAAGCCAAGTGATAATACGAGTGTTGAGGACCTCTTTTCATCTATAGGGATCATTTTTCCACCTTCCGTGTCAGACCAATCCCAAGTTTTTGGTTTGTCTGGTGCGGGAACAAAGATAGCAACCTGGCTCAGTGTCAGGAAGAGAACTAAGACATAAATCCAAATGACATTATTGGGACTTCGACGCGTTTGCTTTCCAGCTGATTGAGAACATAGCCTTGAGAAGAACGTGCTTGGGAATTTTCCACCTGCCCATTTGACGCAGGACAACAAAGAAACAATTAATTTCCTGACAGCATGTCTGAAAACTGGAAGTGGAGTGGTTATTTAATGTGTTTGGGTTTTTTGGCAATCTGATTCATAGTTTTTGAATGCTTGCAGTTGCCAGTTCTCGATGCAATGCTTTTTATTCATGGAATTAAAAAAAAAAAAAAAGGCAACAGACAAATCAGGGTGTCAGAGCCTACTGTGGTCTATTCTCTGCTTTGTTCTCCTTCTAACAGCAGGATAACTAAAATAATTTTGAGGCCAGTCCTCTTCCATCAAGCCTCTGGGAAAGAAAAAAGAAAGGGTGGAGACAACGTCTGAGCATGGAAAATTTTATGGAATTGCTCTTGGGTTTCCTTTTCATGTGAAATTTCCCTGAAATTTTCCCCATGACTCATTTCCTCCTTGATTCCTTTCTAAGTCCATATTTTTTTTTAATTTTTTTTAAGACAAGTAGATAGCTTTTTCCTGCCCAGTGTCACGTGGATTTTGTGAAGGTGTCAGTGTTGAAGTTATTGTGTTTCCTAAGTGCTTAGACATTGCTCTCTGGTCTCCATAAGGACAGGTGCCCTCTTTTCTCTTAACTTCTCTTTACAGCCTGTGGGTAAAGGCAGGAAGTAAGGAATGAACAATTGAAGAGAACAGATATTAATCAGACGTGTACTGTGTGAGGGAAGAGGTGGTGGGAAGTAGGATGTTTTATTTTAGCAGGTATCTGCTGGTGGTTGCAAAGATCTTGAATTGAAAGAAGCTCAGTGAGGGATTTGTTACGGTTTCATAGGTTCTGACTTGCAGTTTTCACTTCATGCTGATGTGCATTCATGCTGGATATAGTCTTCTCTAAAACTCATTCCCTGAAATACCAGCTGGGATCTTCTACAGTGGTAAGGGCAGCTCTTTTCTGGTTAAAAAAACTAGCATGACTAAATCCTTTTTGTTGGCAAAACAGAAATACTGTCCAATGCAAGAGACGTAAAACGTTAATAGAATACCAAAGTCCTTCACCAACCTATAGTCATTGTGACTCATAAAACAAGTTCTATGGAATACATAAATATTGTATTTACTGTAATTACATCTCGTCTGATGAAATTCATGGACATGCTTTTAAAGCTCTACACTATAACTTTTCTTACAGGGGAAAAAAAATCAAGAGTGAGGGTTCTTCTGGTACCTGTAAGATAGTGCTTACATGATTTGTGGAATTATACACAATAATGTTCTTCTAGTGCAATTAAAGTTTAGCATAAGAATTCAATGCACATGAAGCATTGTAAGCCTGTGAGGATCTTGGCAGTGTTTCTTCGAATCTCTTGTTCCAAAAAGGTTTGTATGATCTGATCGCCAAACTATCTGAAAGTTCCTTCCAGTGAAATAATGCCTGTCCTCTTTTCCCATCCACTCCCCACCTATTCCAAGGTTTAGATAAGCTGTATTATTTACAAGAACTGAGTTTTTTGAAAAAGTGTGAATCAACTGAAACTATTTAAATTCCAAATGATTAATTTGTTGGAAAATAAAGCTTAAAGAAGTTAAACTGCCTGCAGAGGTTAATTCAGTTTTGATCTACACTATTTTTGATTTAAGTGAACATGTACCACTTTTTTCTGTGGCTAGCTGTTCCTTTCTCTAAACTTACAACCAACCAAATGGAGAGCCCTGAATGAAGAATGTCGCTTGCTCTTTAATTAAAACATACCTACCTGTCATGCTCAGAAGCAATGCAGTCCTATTGATGTTGAAAATTTTGTGGTTAAACTTCTTTATCCTTTATGAAAAAAGAGCTTATTTTGTAGAGAAATTAAGCCAACTAATTAGCTAGGTTTTTTCTATATCACCAATAGCATGATTTCTTCTAGTTGGATAAATTCCTATATCTGAAACAAGTTTGGCATACTTGAAGTCTTAAGAACAAACTGAAATCAGATTAAAATAAATTAAAAAAAAAAAAAGCGCCAAACCTACTCATGCACACGCTTCCACTCCAGTATAACTAGAAAAAATTTCCTGCATTAACTTACAGCTATTATGTCATAGGAACTTGCAAATACTGAGAGAAAGTGGCAATTTCCTCAGCTGTGGCAATGCTGGCTTCCCTCCCTTTTCTAAAATGAAGGGAGTTTTCAATTGAGGAATAGGTAGCTGTATTGCAGCTCACTTTGAGTTTAGATATATTTAAGCATTTCCATGTGTTAAGTATAAATTCTGAGCTTATTTTGAAGTATCGGTACATCTAAGCACTGATAGCACTCTTTAGCTGTTTGTTCAACCAGATAGGAAACTTGAGCAAAAACTTGCTGCTGCTGTGTTTGATTTTAACAATCCTGGTTTTGTGTTCTTGTCTCTGTACGAATGGCCATGTTTATTGAAAGGCCAAGTTCTTGGAAGTTAGATGCATGATCAGGAAGTCTCATGATAACCTAGGCAAACTAAATTGCCCGTCTGGTCACCGTGTAAGATATTCTTTTTCAGTAATGTAACACTTAAAAATATTACTACTTTGTCTGTAGTAAGTAGTCCATTATTAAGGACTGATAGCCTATTACTAATGTATTTTTTATATATATAAAGAGTGTATATGGGGCAGGAGGTTGGATACTCATGGCACTAGTAATAGATTACATTCTTGGGACTATTAAGAGGATAGTGGGTTAACATCACAACATGGGGAGTAGTGAATCTTTCTGTCTTATGTGTGTTTTATCTGTAGGTTACTTTTATTTTATATATATTTTTTTTTAAATAGAACTGGCTAAGGAAAAATTCTAGTGGTCATGGTGGTGCTTGCCTTGTGTGCATCTAGCCTAGGATGGCCTTTGAATACATATGATTATATGGAAGATATGATATTGTCAAATTCAGTGTTTGATCAAATTCAGTAGTGTTTGTAATGCATTTTACTTAGCTGCTCATAAAGTTTTATTATGTTTGTCCAGTTTATCTAAATGAAGACTGAAGCTTCATGATTAGCTTACAGTTATCTTTATAGAAACAAAAATATCATGTTATTGAAGCATATTTCAATTTAACAGTACAAGGTGTTACATATACACATGCTGCTATTTTCAAACAAGGCAATCTTTTGGAGGGTTGTTCTAGCCAAACAGTTGGATAATTGAACTGAATGGAATAGCGTTCCATAAACATTTGATTAAATGATTTAATGGTAGGTTCTGGCTTTAAACTTTGAGGAGGACAAGGCCATGACAGCTAAAATACAGTTTGAATCTCACACAGTTTTTCCAAGTGTCTTCTGGTGGCATTTGCGGAAGAATATTCTTTTGTATGTTTAAATCAGCAGGAACAAACTGAAAGAAAACTGAAGAGGGAGCTATTTTGCAGAAGCACTTCATTCTGCAGGTTTTATTCATTGCTGAAGTTTGTTATGAGTCTGTACTTCTTCAGTCACTTCTTGTCTGTAAAGAGAAAAATGGCAACTTTCATCATCACTTCTTAGCCTTTTCACTGATCTCTGAAACAGATTGAAAGGGCTAAGCTTCATTACTTGCTGAAACTATGTTTAGAACGCCAAGCTGAGTGGATATAAAGCAATAGTTGCATTACCTGTAGGAAAACCTTTATTCATAACAGAAAAGTCTTCCAGGGCATCATGTACTCTGTTCCTTCCCTCCCTTTTCTCAGAAGAAAAACTTGAAAAAAATATTGCCTACATAGTAGTTTGCATTGAAGGGTTCTAATATCACAAAGAAGTGAAGAGAGTGAGGCATCTCTGAGGTTAAGTATCTCCTTTCTTTTCTACTGTGTTTGCAAATTTTACTCAGAAGTTCTAAAATATTAACCCCCTGCAGATCAAGCTTCCATAAAAATAATCTCCGTGTATAGTTCCTGCTTCATAGGAAGAGAAAGTAGAGTTTTCTTTTGTTAAATTAGATCAGAGGATCAGCCTGTTGAATGGAGCGAGATGGGATGGGTTATGTGTGAGAATAATTCCTTTGACCCAACTTAAGGTACTTATGAAAATGCCCCAAACAAAATGAAGGAAATCCTTCTTTGATTGGTACTAGGCTTGGTAAATTCAATACTGCATAAAGTAGTTTATATCCAGGATTTTTGAAAGTCTGTACTACTTTGCTGGTGTGAAGCAGAAGGCAGCTAATTTCAATTTAATCTTTTCTTAAAGATGCAAAAAAACCCCCAAACAAAATCAAACCAAACAAACCCTTACTCCAGAAATACAGTAATATTGTAAAATACATAAAAAAGAGGCAAGAGCTGACTTAGAAGGAGATTCTTAATTACTTCAATTCTTTTGACTTCAGTATATATTTAAACTAAAACACTTGGAAAAATGTGCTTCTTTACATAAGCACGTTTCTCTCTGGAAGCTGCTTGTGGTTTAATGTTTCATCGCAGTAACGGCAGCTTATATGTGCTGCCAAGAGACCATTACTTTTCTTCTTCTGCTCAGGCTGTTCCAGTGAGATACCTTTAAGGTGAGAAAATGCATATTTAACAAATACTCTCATCACTGCCTATGTGGTGAGAGCGCTTTTTGTGAACTTCTTACCCTATTCACCAAGCGTAATTGCTGATGTTTGTATGGAGCAAAGTGTAACTTAAAAAAAAAAAAAAAGAGTCAAGAAACTCCAGCAAATACTGGAATCAGATGTGATTTACAAGGAGAGGCTTTTAAAATGACTTGTGTACGTGATAAAAATTATTTGATTGGAAATACTGCAGTATGTCTACAAAGTATTTTGCTTTCTGCAAGGAAACCAATGGAAGGGTTCATCTGATGATGTTAGAAACTTATTTAGAAAATGGCTTATTTCATGATTATATATTAATTTGATTAATATATTTTACTTTTGATTAATATATTTTATTTTTGTTACTATATTTTATTCTGTTGATACTTTGAAATTTTTGGGTTTATCCCCTAATGTTAATCCCTTCAAAGAACCAACTGCAGCTCTACTTTGACATCCTTTCTCTAACAGGAATATATCAAACAGCAGCATGTGCTGGGACTAGTGCAGGGCTGTGCATGTGCTATTTGACCAGCCAGCTGCTTCCAAGGACAATTTATGTGGCTATCTTATTTCAGTGTACTCTTTGAAAAGGCTGTTAATTTGTCTTACAATTAAACTTGTGAAGGTAGTGGATGATCTAAAAATGCTGCCTTTGGTGACATTTGCTAGCTTACCTTTTACAACAGAAACTAACAGAGGTATCATTTCTTCTTTTTTTTTTTTTCACTCCTGCTACACATTCTCTATAAGGGAAAAAAAACAAGCAAGCAAACTAAGAGAACTTTGATTCCATAGTAAGTATGGGTAGTAATATATTTATTAAAAAACGAATTACTTCATGCATTACCCATAAAACTTTTCTAAATATCAATGCAGAAGGTTGTTCATGTTTCTTCATTTAATAAATCTAGGGCGGAGTGCAACTAAGACCTGAAGAATAGTTTCATGAACAGTCCTCTTCAGCATATTTTTCTGAATACAGTTCTGACATTCTCATCAATGTCAGAATTAGTAATTGGATTTAATTGCTCAGCAATTCTTGACATTGCTTAGTCCAATGATTGATTTTTTTTTCTTACCAGTATTACTTTAACAATATATCTGTTTGATCCCAAAGAAGAGATGTTTTTAAAATGTTATTGCGAAAGCTGCTTTTCTTACTGTAATAATTCGATGAAGTGTTCAGCTAGCTGTGGCTGAATTGGAAAGGAAAACCACGTTGTTTTAGCTTGTATCTATGTTGGAAAGACATTTTCAATATAATAAATCTTAGCTTTTGTTGAAAACTCTGTGCTCAGCAGGAACTCATGTTTCCTCAAGTTGCTTTCAAATTTTCTCCTTATTGCACTTTTGAAAAGTATTTTACAACGAGCTTTACCCCTCCTTCAGTGAGTTAGGCAAGCTCCTGGGAAAAATGGGCAATGGAAAACATGGGCATATATATGCCTGAGTCAATACATTAATCTTCTGCGTTGTAATTGGCTTCAAATTGTCAGTTAGAAGGTGTGTTGTTTTGCCTTGCCTAGCTGTAATAGAGAGCTTTCCAATAGCTCTAGGCCTTCCCTTTGACATAGTTTGTTCCTTTATTCCCACTGCTGCGTTGTTTTGGTTCTTTCTGTCCTCTCTCTCTAGCTGTTAATCTGTGAAGCTTTGAAACAAAGTTTTGAATGTTAAGCAGTTTTACATAAAATAAAAAATGATATGTTTTAGCTTTGAGAAATTATGGGTTTAATCCAAGTATATAAGTGGTACTATTAACAGCCTGGGATTTTTCTCACAGCACATTTGTAGATTTCATAGTAGGAGTTGCAAACAGCTTCTATTTAAACTATGAAAAATGTATTACTGTTTTTTAAACAAAACAATATAATCCACTGTGCATTTCTTTGGAGAGCTTTTAAGGCCGTCTTCATATTGGGAGCTACCCTCATGGGAAGACAGTGCTTTTGCAAAAAATCAAGTCAAAATATGTACAAGAAATCATATTTAGTGTTAAGATTAGAAGCGCTCAAAAGGAGCATCTACATCTCTTTCCTTGTGGAAGTCAAAATAAGGAAGCTTTAAACTTAAACAGCTTAACTTTTTCAGTGGTGTTCTTGCCTCAGTTGTTGCTCAAGGTGGACTTGCTGAGGGGAGAAGTCAGAACTCTGAAAGGTAGGACCCTTGCCTTTCATCACCGGGGCGTTTGTTTTCGTGCTGTTGTGGAGAATTAGGTTTAAGACACTGCTCAGTATGAGTTAAGATACATAGAAGTGAGTGTTTCACAGGTATCTCTGCTAAAGTAGAAGTTGACATACTATTCATTTTGCCCGTGAGCCTGGAAGGCAGCATCGCTGCATGTTTTCATAGACTCATAGAATCCTTTAGGTTGGAAGGGACCTTCAAGATCATCAAGTCCAACTATTGAGCCATTAGGGCTCTAAAGTCCTCTGCTAAATCAGATCAGAATCTGTCAGGGTTGGGAGGGACCACAAGGATCACCCAGTTCCAACCCCTCTGCCATGGGCAGGGACACCTCCCACTAAATCAGGCTGTCTAGAGCCTCATCCAGCCTGGCCTTAAAGACCCCCAGGGCTGGGGCCTCAACCACCTCCCTGGGCAACCCATTCCAGGGTCTCACCACTCTCATGGTGAAGAACTTCTTCCTCGCATCCAGCCTGAATCTGCCCACTGCCAGCTTTGCCCCATTCCCTCTAGTTCTGTTGTTACTCGATAGCCTAAAAAGTCCCTCCCCAGCTTTCTTGTCGGCCCCCCTAAGATACTGGAAGGCCACAATAAGGTCACCTCGGAGCCTTCTCTTCTCCAGACTGAACAGCCCCAACTCTTTCTTGGTTTTATGCCTCTAGGAAAGATACCAAGTTGACCAAGTTGACTGCCAGCTAATGAATTTATAATGTTTTAGTAAAGAGTTTGAACAGTTTACTGTCCCTTGTTTGATGAAGGTCTTGTAGCTATAGTTTCTCTACATAGTATCCATGCTTTTGTTGGTATTTACTCATGATAGCACAAATGGACAGCTTTAGTGGACTCTAAGCCATACTGGGTAATATCAGGTTTTCAGTCTTTCTGTTTCATCATTTGCCATCACTACTCTTGCTTTTGTTTATCAAGCTGTTTGCTTGATGGTGATGCTGGCAACAAAAATTTCAGAGCTGAACAGCTCAATGTAGAATAAGATAGCTGGCTGTTCCATGCCCAGGTGAAAGATGTCATTTAGCTCTGGGACATAACTGCATATGAAATATTTTATTTTTAATTCTGGTGCTTTTATGTCCAACTTTGTAGCTGTGCTTGTGATGTTTTTTCCATAACTTCAGCATGCCTTGCAGTCATGCCAGAATTGGGTTAATTTTTTTGAGGCTGTATTGTTTGAATGCAAAGTGTCCCGGTATGTAAAGATATACTGTCCTTTGATTGGGGAGTACTGAGAGTTCCAACAGTGCTTACTTTCAGAAGACGCAGGGAAAAGCCTCAGATTGTTGAGGAAGAGAGGGAAGTGGAATGTCATAAGCATCTGTTTTTGACAAGTCCATAATTTATAATTTCCTCCATAAAAATATCACCTCCCCAGTGCCCATTGTAGTCAACTCATTAAAGGCATTTCAAGAGCTGTGCTTGCATTTGGGAATTCTTCTGCAAATGGAACTAGAAACATGTATGAGCTTTCTGATTTATATCCTTAGCCAGTTGTCCAGGTATTTCATTTACTAATCAGTGTATTTTACAGCTTGAAGATAAACTTTTCTGGCTTTGTTTTCTGTAATACTAGTATGCTAATCAAAAGTAGCAGATTCTTTCCAGGAATTCTGTAGTTTTGTATAATCTTTTTCCTGAAACTTCAGGGCCCTTGGTAAGAGGAGAGACATATGCTAGGGTGTGTTCCCACTTGGAAATAACTGGGAGAATGCATATCTTCCTGGAAGAGCAATTCTTGTAGCAAGAGAAGAGGGAAAATAAATTAAAATCCTTATAAAGAATTTCTAGATCATTAGCTCTAAATCTGTCTGGCCCTAAAGAAAAGTCTAGATATAGCTTATTTTAAATGTGTTCCATGGCTATAGAAAATACTATGAAAAGTTTCCGGATTTAGATATTTCTGGTGTCATGATCTGCACAGCCAAATCTGGATGATATCTTCCTTTTTTGGGTATGGCTATCTAGTGCAAAAATTGAGTCATTGTGTTTCCTCTTAGATTCCTTTTTTTATTATATTTCTTCTAAGGAGGAGAGGGGATGCCAATAAATAACCTTTTCTAGACTATGTCCACCTTGTCACTGGTCTCCTTTATTTTCCATGATAGTTTTGATGTGGGTCATGGTATTCTTACCTTCTGGAGTCTCATCCCCAAGTTATGAGAGGCATAGTTTCCTTAACTATCCAAACAATTTTTTGCTTCAGTGATCACAGTCTTTTAAAAGTTGTTCTTTTTGTTCCTTTCCCCTATCACTTTGCAGCTTTTAAGGCATTTCTGTAGCAACATACTGAGCCCTGAGCTGGAGACTGAAAGTGATCAGTCGGTCTGTAACAATGCCCTAAATGTGCATTGGGATGCTCTTCACAGATCTTGTGAAGCTTTCCTTCTTTCCTCCCCTTTATTTCCTAGTAGCTCTTGTTAAGCTAGAGCTTTGCTCATGCATAAAATCTACTGGTCCCTGAATAGCTATAATGGGTTATTTCCCTGACTAGGTCACTTGTTCTGTAACTATTTCATGGATACTTTATTCTTGGATTGCATAGTATCTATGTGTCTGCCACAGCACGTCTATCTAATTAATCTGCAGCTGCCAAATGTATTTGCAGCTTACTTGAAACTCATTCTTACTGTGACATTGACTTGGTCTTTGTGATGGGAAATAAAACACCTATTAAACCACTTTCAATTCTTTTTTATAAGCTCCTTTCAGTTCTGGCAAACTTTATTAGAAACTGAGATTCTGTTTCAAATGAGCTACTACTTTACATACTACAAATCTGAAAAGCTAAAAATCTTAGTCTTAGATGTTAGTTTTTCCCATTTGTCTTCTGGCAGCTTAATAAAGTATTGCATAAGCCCTGGCAGATAACTTCCCTGGTTGCTTCAGCCATTGAATTACTTTATTTAGCTTCTTAAACTGGTAATTTGCTCTAGGATAAAATGACTTTGCTAAAGGTTAATGCAAAACATTTTGTTATTAATTTGTCAATAGCACTGGGTCCTTTGCATCTAAATGCAAAGCATTTCACAAGAAAGGATCAAACAGTTGCTGTATCTTCCAGTGTGTTTGAGGGACCAAAGCCATTCAGCTTTAGAAAGAAACAGGAGTTACTTTATTATACTGTCTTGGTAAAACATTTTCTGGCTTTGAGAACACAAAGTTTGAAGAAAAAAGATGTGTGTTTTATAGAATCAGATTCAGTAGCCCTGGAACCAGAAGTAAAATGTCTGCATCAGCCTGCTGCTCTGCATGGGCTGAGAATCCCTGCTGAGAAATGGAGCTTTTTTAGCTGGTGTCCAGACCATCTTAACTCAGCTGCACGTCTTCCCAGGCGAAGTTTGCATCTATGTGCAGCACCACGGAGATGGGTGAAGGAAGCGTTTCCGCTGTGGAATGCAGTGCCTCTGTTAGAAATGGCTTTTGAATACCTGCATCGACTTGAAGCCCTGAGGACATGCCGTTGGAGTTCCGCCAGGAGAGAAGCTCCCATTTGTAGCTGGTGGAAAGAGAATTACAGAGCTGAAGATGGAGTTAAAGCTGCAGGTCTTAATGCTTGTTTGTAATGTAAACTTAAGAAATATCCAGATATGATGGATATCATTGGACTGATCCCTACTGGGGACCTGTACAAATGAGATTCGAAGACTATTCTCTAGAAGGCTCTAAAAGCACAGCAGAACTTCATCACTAACTGTAAGGTCTTGAAGCTGAAATATTATTAGTTAGTAGCGGGACTGTCGTTTGGCAATGTGTCATTTTTGGCTCTATTGCTTTGCGTGTTCCATCTTCCCCAAAACATAACAGATTGAGAATAGGATTTCATGTCCAGAAATGGAACAAATGCAAATAAACTGATTCTGCTGCTTCTAGTGGGAGTGAAACCTGCAAATTTTGTGCAGAAAAACTGCATTTTTCCTCTTTTGCTTCAAAGCTTGCTAGGTAACTGATCTGTTGTTTCTACTATGCTTACCTTGGAAAGCAGCCAACCTGTAAACATAACTCACTAGGAAACTACAATTTATGTGGCTTTTAAAGTTTTTATAAACATGTGATATTTGCTGATGTGTACATATGCTTCAAAGTGCTGTGTATTGCTGATACAAAGGCAGCCCTGCGAAATTTCAGGTTCTCTAAAGCATTTAACTTCCCGATTAAGTGACTAGAACATTTTTAACGTTATTTGCAATTGTTGGAGTTCTTTTTCTTTGATATATGACTTGGAAATATATTTTAAAAAGCCTGAGGCAGTTGCACAGACTCAGAGCCTTGCTGGAGTTATAAGCAGTTGATAATAGCAATTTAGCTTTATTATTATTATTTAAAGAAAAAAATAGTGACATAAATTTGTCTGTAGGCACTGTTCTTCATCTCTGGTGTAAGTACTGTTCAGCCAGAGTGACTTCACATGGTAGGGAAAAGAAGTCTCTAGTTCTTTTCAGCCCTTTAACAATTCTGAGAGTAGGTAAAATCCATAATCTGATTTTGCAGTTGTTTCTAGGTGGAGACTGACTGGCTTCAGTAAGTTTACTGTTGAGACTTTTAGCATGGGGCTTGCTGATGTAGCCTGCCTTGTAACATGCTACTAAAGCAAAGAAGCAAGTAGTTTAGCAACTGCCATTGTTTTAAAGGTGATTGCTATCAGAGTATAAAAGATACTAAAACCCCCTGCGTTGGTTTAAAAAATATTACTCATCCAGAATCACATTCATTTCTAGCATGCATTATAACTAGAAAAGGAGGAATTATTTGGCTTAATACATTGTGTTCTAGAACTGAGAGAGGTTTTTGTAAAGGATCATCACAAACACAGAACTCTCACTGAAACTTTCTCCAAGTTGAATATAGTGCTTAAGGTCTCTGAAGGTCTTCTTTTACATATCCATCTTTTTATTTTCATAATTGTCCTCTCTGGAATAATGCAAATTAACATAAGTTTTCTGTCACGCTGTTACTGTTCTAGTAATGGTCAGTGATTTTCATAGCTTGTTGAGCAAGCTGTTTGAATTCTGTTCATACAAGTCTCCTATAATTCTTTTGAGTAATTCATCTGATCAGTAAATTCTGTCTTGATGAGGATAGAAAAGCCATTAAAAGTTTCATGGATGTATCCTTGCACGGAAGGGGGTTGTGAATTACTGTTCTGTAAGTAGGCTGGGAAAAGAGTTTGTCTTGGAACTGATGAACCTTAGAGAGTCAACTTTTTTTTTTTTAAAATTTTACATTCAGGATCTGTTGCAGTGCATATCAATAATTTGAAGAGCTTTCATTGTCCTCGGGGAGTAATTTTGGCTCAATGTCAGTGGCAGAGATTTTAAGATACGCCACTGAACGCTCTACTAGTTTTGTCTTTGAGTAATTGTTCTTCAGCATGGAGTCCTTGATTTCTGTTCCCCAGCTGAAGATTTTATTGTGAAATAGGTACTTCTGGAACAATAAACACCACCCTTCCCTGGCAAGAATAGCTGTGAACTAAAGTGTTGGGGTCCCTTTGTATAGGGGGAAAAATGATTTATGGGCTTGTTCGTAACATCTTCAGTTAAAGTGGAGCATTTTATCTGGTTTTCATCAATTTCACTTGGCTTTGTTGTCTGTCAAAGTTGGTAAGCTTTTTTTGGTTGGTTGTAGGCTTTTAAAACGAGAGGACTTAGATTTGCTACTTGTTGACCACAAGCAGGTGTTTTGTAAAATAGACTGGGCCTGGGCCTGTCCTGCAGGTTTTACATAATACACCTAATAGAACTCCTGACCACTACTTCATGTTTGGTGCAAAGTAATTTTTTTTTTTTCTTTTTTTTTTTGCAGGGGGCGGGGGGGAGAAGGTTGGTTTCTGTGTATGGTGGGTGTTTGGTGGTTGTTGTTTGTGTGGTGGTGCATGGGGGGATACAGCTGTTCCTCATCTGCCACACCTATTTTTGATGACTTGTCAGCCAGGGCACTCTTTTTATATCAGTTGCTGCTTAACACAGGCTTGTGAAGCCACAGTAATTTGGAAGGGTAGTACAGGAAACAACTATATGTATGGAAAGCCGTGGAGAAGTAATTCAAAATTATTTGTGTCTGTGTAATATACATAATAAAAAGAGCTGCCTTTTGGTAGAGAAAGCTCTTGTGCAGTTCTTCCTACAGGAGTGCAAATTTATCAGTAAATCTGGGTTTTCTGAATATAGTAAGGGAATAAAAGTAGGCTACTTTTCCATAAATCATTCTTTTTATTTCAGGAAGCAGCTGTAACTGTTGTTTGATACCCTCTTACAAATGTTTTTAAATACCTTAGCTTATGCTCTTATTCAAGCTTTATTGGTCTAATGATTGTCTGGAGCAACAAGAGATAAACAAGAGTGAAAAAGCATCAGACTGATTTGATATCTGTACCCTGAGTGAATTATCTGCTTGCAGTATCTAAAGGCTGTACTGCAAAGAATCTCAGCCAGATTTTTTGCATTTGGAAAGACACAATTACTTGGAAGAGCAAATTAAATATTCTACTAAATTTTTTATTGAATTATAATAGTCAGATTAAGTCTTGGCATATAAAAGAGATAATAAATTGTAAGATGCAGCAATAATCATATTTTATTGGTGATATTTACAGAAATTACTCATTAAGTATTGTACTTTTTATTTTGTGCATGTATAAGCTAATATCTATTATACTGTTAGAGAGGGTCAGGAATGTGGTTTGTGATAATTATCTTTTATTGCTCTATCATATTTTATGATACATGTGTTGAATCGCTTAAATATTTTTATCCAGTTCCTGCATTTAAAGATTTTTAAATGCAGGAGCTGAATAAAAGGGAAGTAGTTTCAATGGTCAAATGCCTGTTTCTGCACGTCTTTTTCTGTGATGATCTGTGCCATGTTTGTATGTTCCTTAAAATACTGAAGTGCCCAAGAGAAGGGTCAGAAATAAAATGTAGTTTGTGAAGAGGTCTGTGGAGACTGATGGAGCTGCTTGCCTGTTTCATATGGGCTAGTGATTAGCATGGATATTTATGCAATTAATATTTCAGCAGCTTCTCCTTGCTTCCTATATAACTTCTGCTATTTCTGCAGTTCTTTTAAGTGAGGCACAAGTGTGAAGTTAAATGATCAAAGAGACGATGTAAGTTGTAGTTCTGGAAATACAATTGAGTCAGCCTACAAAAGCTTGCTGTAAGCAATTTTCTATTTAAAATATGGTACTACACAGAAACTAGTTTGTTGCTCCGGGTGCAAGAATTGGTAAAAATTTCCTTTGAAATGTTGTTATGGGAAAAAAGAAAAGAAGAAACAAACAGAAAAGACTGGTGATTTGCTGGACTTGAATATTCTGCTAGGATATGTCATTTCCACTGAAATTTTGCCTGGCTGATGTCGCATCACTTGGCCACCTGCTTGGTGGTTGCCAAGACTGTTGTGTTATTTGCCTCTCAGTCTAGGAAGGGTTGTCCAGCTGCCTGCTCTCCTGTCTGTGTGATTTTTGTTTAGTAACTTCAAAAAACTAGTGACAAGTAAAAGTTTGGGTCATTTGTTTGATGGGTTGTTTAATGGACACCTGGGAAGTTGGCAACCTGTTCCCCTCTTGCCAACCTCTTTGAAGTGCAATTCATTTTGCTTAGGTGAAAGGTTGTGAAAATTTTATCTTCTGACTTGGAAATTACTTTTCAGAATGCAAAACAGAATATGGGAGCTGGGATTTCCAGCATACCTTTTCCAGCATTTCTTTTGTTTGCTATGGTTAGAGGAAATACAGAACCAAATTAGGTCAGTTTGTAGTTGACTGCTGGCTTTCTTTGCAGAACTGCTAGAGAAAAGGCACCATTGGCTGTCTCTGTGTGTTTCTGCTTGATTTTAATTGAAGATAACATTTACCTTTCCCACTGGCAATTGAATGAAAGAAGAATTATGACTGAAAGAAGAGTTAAACCCAATGCCTAGTATTCCCCATTCAGTTCTTGAAGAGTAATGAACAGTTTTATTGCCCATGCTGATTGAATGGAAACATACTGACTGGTAATAATACAGGGTTGTTTTATTGGCACTAAAGAGCATTTCTTTATTTTTTCAATAGTGTAATAAAACCTGGTTTGCTGACTGCATAATACTGAGTGCTTAAAAATCTCTCTAGTTATCAGGCAGCTGGCTCTGTTTGTCAGGTAGTATTGCTTAATTCCATACTGTGGGTTAAATCTTGTTTTATATTGAACCTGGAAGATGAATTAACCTGTTTCTACAAGAACTTTGAATTAGCCAATAATTCCTTTGAATTAAGGAAACATGAAGTGTGTGATGAGTCCTGATTACTGTGAAACTTCTAGACTTTAATTTTAGAACTCTGCTATGTCTTACCAGATAAACTTATTCTGCATCCTTTGCCCACTTATAAGCCATAGAAACAGGTGTGTAGAAAAACCTAGTTTTGTTGTATTAACAGGCTGTTTAAAAACTTTTGAAATCATGGTCATAACAAGCTGTGGTTTGTCTCTCCTTCCAGCTGTACCTTGAATAAAAGCATGGAGATAAGGAAGGCAAGCCAAAATCTGAACACAGGCAGGTGCCTCTGCCTTATGTTACTTTGCAAACACTTTGCTTGCATAGAATATTAAAATAAATTCAATAAAATACTGTAATAAAGATGAAGCTCACAAAAATGCAACTGTTTTGGAAAGTAATATGTCCCATTGTAGCCAAGAATTATTAAAATTAACTGAAATGTAGAAACAAAAATTGTATTTTAAGAATTACTGTTTCCCGTTACCTGGAGACAGAGCGTGTTTTCCTTCTGCTATGGCAACAAGAACCTGTGAAGTACAGTACCCCAATAACTTGGAGTTCTGCCACAATATAGATGAAGAACTACAACACCAGTATGAGGGTCCTTCTCACTTGTTGCAGTTTTCAGTCTGAATCTTAAAGTAATTTTTACTGCCTCCCCACAGCTCTGACCCACACAGTAGATGGAAAGTGGCTTTAAGATGCCCTAAGGCTGTAATGCATGTTAAGTCCAGTGCTCTGAAGGATCACTGCATTAGGAAGAGATAGTTGGCAGCAGCAGCAAAGGAATACTTCTGCACTTTGAAAGTGCTTGGGTTCTGGTATTCAGACTTGCTGTCAAATCCTTCAATTCATTTCTTGGGTGTCTTTGGCATGAATCAGGTCTGATTTTCTTTGTTTTGAGATTTTTCATGTTTTAGATCATTTTACAAGGCCTTACTAATGACTCCTTGCCCTTTAAGATAGTTGTTTTTTAATCATGCATGGAAACAGCAGGTATGTATTATGCTTTGATTTGTAGCTGTTACTTCTGTTGAATGCATGTTTTAGATTTGGGATGGTGGACATATATTTATAAAGACACTTTGTTTCTAAGATTGGTGTTTAAGGGACTGAGAGGTGTAAAAAGATGATAATAGAGGCAAGTCACTGTTGTCTTCGGTAGTAGATGTCTGGGAATTCCTCAGATGATTGATGCAATGTATAATAAAGACATTGAGGTGCTGGAGTGGGTCCAGAGGAAGGCAACAAAACTGGTGAAGGGTCTAGAGGACAAGTCTTTTGAGGAGCAGCTGAGGGAACTGGGATTGTTTAGCCTGGAGAAGAGGAGGCTGAGGGGAGACCCTATTGCTCTCTACCTGAAAGGAGGTAGGAGTGAAGTGGGTATTGGTCTCTTCCCCACGCAACTGTGAGAGAACGAGAGGAAATGGGCTGAAATTGTGCCAGGGATGGTTTAGATTGAATATTAGGAAGAATTTCTTTCCAGCAAGAGTGGTGAGGCTTTGGACCAGGGTGCTCAGGGAGGTGGTGGAGGCACTATAGGAGCCATTCAAAAAACGTGTGGACTTGGTACTTCAGGGACATGGTTTAGTGGTATTGGTAGTGTTGGGTTGATGGTTAGACTTGATGATCTTAGAAGTCTTCTCCAAACTTAATGATTCAATGAGTCTGTGAACTCTAAACTGGGTACAACAGTTCCTGTAGCGCCAACACAAGTTGACAGCAGCGTGCAGAGTCTGGCCTGGGCTGGCAGGATTTGATGCAGTCTCAGCATTACAGCTTTCCTTTTCAGCAGTAAAAGGCTGCTTGGAACCTGCTGCTGCTCTTCACTAGCCCAAGCAAGCTGGTGTTGCGAGGTGTGTGTGAAACGTAGTATGTATGGGAGGGATGTTGCTACTTTGGAGTGAAACGTGGGATGTGGGATGGGGAGAGTGGTTGCTATTGGGAAGGGAAAAAGTTGATGATATGGAGGTGAGCAAAAGCAAACAAGGGTTTGTTAGCCAAATTGCAGCACTGCGTGAACATGACTGTACAGCTTCAGAGACAGGGCAATTCCCAGACTGCACTGAAGCTTTAGTAAGATACAAAGTTGTGGTGTATTATTTTGTCTGACTGGAGCTGGCTCTGTAGAATTTACAAACCTGTGTGCTGTATTCCTAACCAAGGAGGGGCTGGGGCTAGGGCTGTGGCACCACTTGAGTTGGAGCAGGCACGGACATCACCTCAGCAGTGCACCTGGTCTGGGAGCGTGTCAAACCCACCCTGTGGCTTCAGCCTCCACTCTGCTCTGAACACATGCAGAGCAACACCAGCACTATTGCTGACTAGCCCAGGGCATATGTTCTTGGTAGCCAACATGGCCAGCAACTTGTTTGTTGAATACCCATCTTTGACTGTTGGCTAAATAAGAGTATATGTAAATGTTCCTCAACTGATATGCGGGGCAGATGCATCTTATATCACTAAACCTATTGTCCAGGCTGTAACTTCACCTCCTGAACCCACAAACAAAAACAAATGGGCTGAGTGTGTTCACAGTTTCACCTCGCTGAGCTTGTTGAGCACTGTTTTCAGAGGGCAGCTGGATGGTTACTCCCTGTTCCAAGTTCTTCATGCTATCTCAAGGTTCTCATTTTGCAGTTTTGCCCAAATTCACTGAGGGAGTTGTTTTTGTGTTCTCAGACCATTTTGCATGGTATGTGCTTTATTGTGGTGGAGGTAATGCAGAGGCACAGTCTATCCATTATTCTAGATAAATGCGTGTGTGTAAAGATATATGGTGTATTATATAAGCAGTAAGTAAAATATGGTAGGTCTCACTGAAAATGTGGCTGCAAAATGATGGAAATAAACACTAGAATGTTTAACTTGGTGGAATGCGGTATGTGTAAAACTTGTGTGTATATATTATAATGTTAAAGAAAATACTGCTGGAGTGCCGCCTGAGGAAGAGAAACTTCAGAAATTCCCCAGATCTTTTTGAAACTCAGGTACTTTTTACAAGACAGTCTTTCACCTAAAACACAGAAAAGATTTTTTTCTTAAATATTTGGGTCTGTCCAATAATTTGAGGGAAGGGCCAGTGTAAACAGTGGAAAAACTGAGCCTGTAAATAAGTAACCTATGTTGCTTTCCGAAGAGTCTAGGGTGGATGACAGAGCAATGACTTCTCTCATGAACTCTGTGGTTAACCTGTTTGCAGCAGTGAGGTGTTTGGAACTGGAACGTGTGCCTCTGTGGTGTCCAGCGGCTGCTTGGAGCCAGGGTGTCTGGCTGGTGGATGTTGTTCCATCTGACTTGATGGCCAGTGGCTCTGAGCAGTCCTGCACAGGACCGGATCCGCTGGCTGAAGCTAAACAGACTCATGTTTTGTGTCTGCTAGTGGGTTTTACCCATCTGAAAGCTGTCCCGAGATGTTTCCAGCTGTTTTGCTTCCTGCGTTGCTCAAAAAAAAAAGCTTGATTAGATCAAGCACGTTGAATTTTAATCCTTTCTGCTGCCTTTTGCAGTAGGTCTCAAATCTTAATATGCCAGAAGGCAGCCTTTTCTTCTAGTCCTGCTGCTGTTAATGCTTTTGTCTGCTCTTTTGTTGTTTCTGCCCTTCCCTGGGTTTTTCTCTTTTGTTTTCTGCTACCTTTATTTCAGACTGTCCCCATACAGGTTTACAGTAACAAATACAAGAAGGCAGCTGGAGCATTGTTTCTTCACTGCAGCACTCTTCAAAGATCCCTTGATATGTCAAAATTGATCCTACTTAGTGCATGCATATGTGGACAGCTGGTTATTTAGTTCCTGCTTTTGGCAGGAAAGAGGGGGCTCTGTACTCCAGGATGTAAATAATGTGTATTTGTTTGAATATTAATTTCATTGTGTTAAAATCTTTCTGATACAGCTATCAGCAAACATTTGTATTTAGTGTTACTTATTTTGCTATGCAAAAGTTGGGCTAAATACAGCTTCCTATAGCCTTCTTACATTAGCAAATTTGCATGGCCTCTTCTCTTGGCCTTCCTCCAAATATGCACAGTTTAGGAAATTGTTTAAACCTAAAGGTATTCCAGAAGAGAGCTACTTTCTTGTTACTTTGCATACCAATTTGCTTCTACTACTTCATGTTGACAGCAGTGTTAATGTTGCCATTTCTTGACTTTTGAGTACTTTGCTGTGCAAACATTATTGCTATGGACATTGCATAAAACATGCTTGAGATAAATCATGTATGTTACAGTACACAAAGCTTAATGGATTACTTTTCCATTGTTTGTTTTAAAATTAAAAACATCAGCTTCCTGTTTTTCTTCTACTGAAGTCCTGTCTATCTGAGCTGTTATTTCTAAAATAGCCTGTCAAAAAAGGAATTCGGTAAAGTGACTGAAAAGTGACTTATACTTAACCTTTGATGTTATAAACAATTGCTTGAGTCTGAAATAGATGAAAACCGTCTATTTTTAGGCCCTAATTTTGAGAATTGATATTTCCACATTTGCTTTGTCATAGCTGGTAGCAGTCACTAAATTGTGAAAGCTTGTAGCAGTTAGAGATATTGCTGAGTGTTCTGCTGTAGCGCATTAGGAAGCTCCATGCGCTGTACATTTCAATTTATAATAAAGAAGTCTAGCTGATAGCATAGACACTGAAATATTTCAAGTCTAGACTACTGTCTTAAAAACCAAAGGTTATTGGCTTTTTGGTGGAAGAAGCTGGAAAACAGATGAGGACAATTGAAGGACAGCAGACTTCAAAAAGTCAAATTCTCTAAGCCAGGGTGAATCGGGAGGCTTTAGCTGCTGCTTGCCTGCCCTGTTGTGATGAAAAGGGAACTAGTGTTTGAAATGGCTGATCAGTCTCACAGGGTTTGAGTGGTTTTTGAAGGAGGCTGCATGTAAACCCTTTTCAGGTGGGAAGATGAGTTTCTGCAACACTGTGTTTAGCAGGAAGAAACAAAAAGGAGAAATAGAAAAGCAAAGTTTCCTCTCTTCAGAAAATGCTAACATTACTACTTTGCCAATGACAAAGGTAGCAGCTGAAAAGTTTAATACAAGTGTTCTCTTATATAGCTCTTTTGTACCTTTGGATAATAAAAATAGCTTGCTGAAGATGTTAGAGTGGAACTACATATTGTAATAAGTGGAGGAAATTATGATGTAGCTGATATTGTTATGACCCCTTTAATATCCCAATGCTTCTTACAAATTACTGTCTTTATAATCATTCTCTTACTGCTGCTTGTGAGGTAGAACAGTTTGGTTGTGTTAACTGTCATCATGTGGTGTTAGCCGTGGAACAGAAAGGAGGAATAGCACCTCAGACTGGACTTACAGACTTGAAAAGTTATGTAATTACTTGCAGGTTATCTCTCTAACATATTGCCAACTTTCTTTTTCAGAGCCATGGTGTCATGGAAAGGGATATACTTTGTACTTGCACTATTCTTGGGAAGCTTTTTTGGAAGCATATTCATGCTGGGTCCTTTTCTACCTTTGATGTTTATCTCACCGGCCTGGTATCGCTGGATCACCGATTGTGTTGTGGCCACTTGGCTCACGCTCCCAGTGGTAAGTTGCAGTTTGAGCCGAGTTCTGGGCACCTGTTCATGATCTCATTATTTAGTTTGCTAATGCTTTTGATTGTATTTTATTTTTTTAAAAAGTTTTTTGGTTTTGGCCAAAAAGGCCTTAATGCACTTAGTGTCTGTGGAGACTGAGGTTCTAGCTTAGTGTTGCAGCCTGCGTGCCTGTCTACAGCCCCTCTCTTCTTCCATGGTTTAATTTATATGTAAGATAATGCCATGTCTTAGCTGTAGTCTTGAAAAGGCCTTTTTGTCACATCTCTGTTCAGTGTTGGTTAGATGCTGGTCAGGGAAGAGGAGATAAAGCACTAGTAAGCAGAAGGATTTTTTTTAAATTACAAACTTCCTAAATGAGTTGTCTTATAAACTCTTCCTTTTGACTGTGCTCCAGCTATCTAATTAGGCAAATTATTAACTGTCTGGTACATTGTTGCTGACCTTCATTGTTCTCTTACTTAATCCTCTTAGAATTTAGTCCTTGTAGTTGAATTAGAGATAAATGATTTCAAGTGAAAAAGAACTTCCCCTAGAAATGAAGTCTTCCTCTCTTACCATGCATCAACTTTATAGCTAGAGGAGTTTTGAAGTCAGTAACAAAGCTCTTCCCTGAATTGTTCCTGAGGAAAGGTGGTATGAATGGGATTTGTCTCTTCATCCGTTCTCAGAGACTTTGTTCCTCTAGGCCTTGAAAGATTTGTTTAACTTTCCTGAAGTAAAATGCTGTATTGGCATGTATAAATATGTATCTTGTGGTATAAAGGAAGATTTATCTTTATTACATATCAAATAGTTTCTGCTTTCTCTATTTCTCTTGTGTGTTTTAAAAGGGCGTGAGCTATTTCATATTCTAAAATCTTTGTCCTTTTCATCATTAGTAAATGTGATGAAATTGGAAGAAATAATTGCTAGTAAAGGGAACAGAGGGATTATTATTTTTTGTCATGTTGAAATGTAGCTGAGTAGTGATAGTGTGACAAAATCAACCCTTTCTCTGTCTCCTATTTTTCTAAAATTGTGAACTCCCCAAAATCAAATACTGTTTTTTTACTTGATAAGCTGCTTAAGTGTTACAATTCTGGATTATTACAACTGGTTTGTGATAACTTTTGCAATCTACAAGTTTGATTTCAGCCCACACTGTACCTAAAACAAAATAATATCAGTATTTTTGTGAAAAACATTCTGTCTTTTAAGAATCTTGGGGATTTAGGTTCAGGAAAGGGATCTCAAAAAGATTTTGCACCCAGCCTTTTTGATGCTCAGGCCTTGTCTGGATTGGCTTTGTGTCCTTATGCTTACTCCATTCTTAGTCAGGAGAAGCAGGTACTTGGATTTGTGTCTTCAAACAAACTGTGGACTCCAACAGGGAAGCTCTGACCCTGACCTCTGATATATGAAACTTCCACCTTTCTCACTTCTCAGGCACGTATTGTCTTTCCAGCATAGTCAGCAGGATGGGACAGTGAGGTGGGTCTGAACTGTTTCAGTTAATTTTGGCTTATACTACTAGCATTAGGGTATGTAGAAGGGGACATCTGTTCATTATTATATTTAACTAGATGTTAAATATTTAGTAAGATTCTTATTAAATTATCAAATTAAGGCTGCTTCTCCCTTTTCTGAAGAGAACTGTTTACCATTTTGAATTATACAAGCTGTTCTGCTTTTGCAGTCGTCCATAGTTACTCTTGGTAGCAGCACCTTTGCCAGCATTACAGTGAGCCGAGTTACCAATAGTATTAATATTTGGCACATATAAATGCTTTTTATTCTGAGATTTAAAGGAAGCCCTTTGGGGTTGAGCATGTCATTCCAGTTTTATAGGTGACTTAAACTCAGAAATTTGTGTTCTTTGAGGTTCTGTAGCACAGAGATGGCAGAAATATGAACAGTACAAAAAGTTGGTTTACTTGCTAAAGTTCAGTTTAAGTCCCCAGATTTTATTTCCCTCTGTTTTTCTGGAGGATAAATGGAGAAGAGGAGATGAGGAGGTAATTTGAAGTGCTTCCATTTTTTTTTTTATGTTAAGGCCAAATGTTGTGTTTATTCCTCTAGATGTCCAATTGTGTTTTGGACA
Source organism: Merops nubicus (assembly GCF_000691845.1). Lineage (NCBI taxonomy): Eukaryota > Metazoa > Chordata > Aves > Coraciiformes > Meropidae > Merops > Merops nubicus. The sequence continues at coordinate 17,569 of NW_008603758.1, read as the reverse complement.
CAGCTGTTTTCTTTTTCTGTGCTAACTGGGTTGGAAAGTGTCCTGCCAGTAGCCTTGACCTTAGGGCCTCAAGTCATTCCTCTAGGTAATATCTGTTGCTTGGCTCTGTTTCCTGGGATTTTATACCTTTCCCCACTGCGTTTCCACAAGGCATTAAAACGTTTCAAGGCACTAGCTTTCAGTCAACCATATTTTTAAATTATTTGCCTTGTCCTGGTCTTTTGTTGTAACCAGCCAGCACTCCTTCATACACTTACCTGCATGACCTGAGAATGGTCATGGGCCAGAAGCCATTTTCAGTACACGGTTTGGATGTGGTGTGAACATGGCCAGAGCTTGCTGTTGGGCTCTGATGTTATATACAACTGGTCTAGTTACACATTTATGGTCCAACTGTCCAGGTTACGAAACCAGGCCCTTGTAAACTTGAGGAGGTGCTCTTGCCTGTTTTTTCCTTCTGCTAAACCACTGGCCTGTGATGTGTAACTTGTCCCTTCAGAGCCATATATAGCAGGTAAAGCAAGAAGCATGTTTTATATGTGAACTAGCATCACTGTCTGTTAACGCAAAGTGGAGAAAGCTGTTTGCCAAGCCTCTTGTTTGTGTCCTTCCAAGTTTGAGGCTTATTCCGTGCTTTGGGATGACTCTTTGTAGATGGCTGTGTACAAGTGTTTGGTGGTTGATGCCTTTTGTTAATTGTGGGGTGGAGCCCCAGGCTTCAGGGTAGCACTTTAGAGCTGTACAGACCTAGGTCTGCATCACCATACTGTGTTCAAGCCTGTTTGGGATTTCTCTCTCTCAGCTACTCTTTCTCCCATTAGGTTCTAGCTATTTCTGCAGGGAGCTTCTGATGCCTCCCCAGACCTGACAATATTGAGCAACAGATTATTTGTGCAGCCAGTCTCTCCTCAGATTGCCTACAAAATTGTAATTTGTACCGATTCCTTTGCATTTATTCCTACATGATAGTATTCTGAGAAAAATAGGGAAAAGTGTAAAGTTGGACATCAATTGTAAAAGAGTGCTTTTTTGAACAGTACTATTTAGTAGTTGTTTCCTCTTCCATTAAATAGCTGACTTACTGTGGAAAAGCTGGTTGCTTTGTTAGAAAACAATCAGAAGTTTGTTTACTGGTGATTATGTGAGTGAATAAGTGAAATTATGTAATTCAAATTAATTTTTATTGCTAATGAGCTAATGCTGTTCTTCTGGGAGTAAAGCCATAATATTGAGATATTATTTCTAGGCCTTGCTGGAAATGGTGTTTGGTGCCAAGGTCATTGTCACTGGTGATGGATTTGTTCCTGGAGAAAGGAGTGTCATTATCATGAACCATCGCACACGAATGGACTGGATGTTCCTCTGGAACTGCCTGCTGCGATACAGCTACCTCAGACTTGAAAAAATCTGTCTCAAATCCAGTCTCAAAAGCATTCCAGGATTTGGTAGGTCACTAAACCCTTTAATTTGAAAGTAAAATGTGTTCAGATTTTGCCCAGCGCTGTTGATACCCTGTCAATTGACCTAGGTTTAAATTCTGTTTCGGTATTTAAAAGAAAAAACTTGTGTAAAATATGTGACATATTGAGAGATTAAACCATAAATCTGCTGGAGCATGCCTGGACTATGTGCTTAAGCATTTCTTTGTAAAGATACTACATGTGCTGCTGTTGCCTATAGGTAAAAATATTTCTGCTTTAGAGTACTGAAAGCTTTTTTCAAAATTATGAAAAAAGACTTCTGACCTTTTTCAAAGTCTTCTTCAACACTTTGGTCTTGGTGCTGTTTCACCCCTACATTGCAAGTGCTCTCATCAGGCTTCTTTATTCATTATCCAATTTATACTATTGAGAAGATTAAAACAACAACAAAAAAAACCAAACCAAAACAAAACAAAACAAAAAAAAAACCAAAAACAAAAAACCAACCAAACAACAAAACAAACAAAAGCCCCTAAAATCCCCTGTATGCAATTGCAAAATAACTGTATTTTTCACTTCGACTTGGTTAGCCAAAATTACGCTGTACCAGATATGAAGTAATCACTATTTATAGAGATGAAGGCTAGAAAAGGATCTGAGTTGCACATACTCAGGGAAATTGTTTCGGATAGGCAAAAAACGGTCACACAAATGGTTTCTGAATAAATAGGCAGACTTATCTGAAATAAAAGCATCTCTTTGCATTTTATTTATCTCTTAGATTTATTTGCTGGTTTATACAAAACTAGCTTGGGCAGGATATGCATCAACTTTATGATGTCGAAAGAGTAACCTTATTTATGGTTCTCTTTTGTCAGGCCATTTATCTGAAAGGATAATTTTGGCAGGATTCCATACAGAGAAACTCTTCTACTATTACACTCTTACTGCATTCACTTGCTGGGCCTTTAGTCCTCTTAAGTAAGATAACTTACTTAACAACTAGGTAACATACTTTTTTTCCCCCCTAACAGTCAAACATTAAGGTCAGTTTTTACTTGACAAAAGACACCTTTTTTTAATGTTACAGGAAATGAGAAAATGTGTGTAGATAAATGTTTTATCTTCATAATACAGCAGAGTTTTTTGTAATTTTGGAATCAGCTGGATATGCAAGTTTTTATAGCAATGGTGGAAGATGGAATCAGGACTGTAGTCTGGAAGACTCATAGATTTATCTCTTCAAAAGTAGCATATGTTTTGTGTGTAATGAAACATTTATATGTATACTTGTTAATGCCTCTGATAAAATTCAAAGGTCAGCTCCAGGAGCTTGGATACCATGTTATGCTTGGCAAAGGTATTAGAAATTGTTTAAAGGTTGCTTTTTTTTTAATCTATTTTTATTTCTTTCAATTCTCAGTTCTATGCATAACCTGAGCACATCTAATAGATTTCATGAGTAAGCTCAGCCAGATGGAGCTGTGGCAAATCCATGTTAGCAAACCACGATGCTGTCTTTGTTCATAGTCTGACATGGTAGCTTAAGCCACTAATGAAATTCTGGGCTTGTACTCCACTTTGTGGGCTGTAATGATAGAGGTGGCCCAGGCAGACATTTGCTCCTGTTTGTGTTACAGGATGACAATTTCTGGCAGTAGATTGGGTGCCTGGACCTGTAGTTTTATAAACTACTATTTATATGTCAGATCCCTAAGTGCGCTCCAGAATATATGGACTTGGAGTACTTCAGCTGCATTGTTGTGAATTTTAGCTTATTTTTTAGTAGACTGTTAATGTTGTGTTAGTAGTCACAGGAAAGGAATCCAGCTAAACTACGTACTTCACTTAAGCCATAATCTGATAGTCTAAAATCATAAATCTTCAGGTTCTAAGGCATCCCTTCCCTGAAGAACAGCAATGGGGAATTTGTAACAACAGATGAGGAGAAGGCTGAGGTCCTGAACAGGTTTTTTGTCTCAGTCTTCAGTGGCAACTTCTCTCCTGGCAGCTCTCAAGTGGCTGGCCCACGAGACAGGGACCAGTGAGACAAAGCCCTTCCCACAGTCAGCAAGGAAAAGGTTCTTGAATGTCTGAGGAACCTTAACATTCATAAGTCCATGGGGCCTGATGAGATGCACCCCAGAGTACGGAAGG
>NW_008603758.1:0-13415 GCF_000691845.1 Merops nubicus | reverse complement strand
GGAGGCCATCCAGAGGGACTTGGACAGGCTGGAGAGGTGGGCTCAGGTGAACCTCATGAAGTTCAACAAGACCAAGTGCAGGGTCCTAGACCGTGGGAGGGGCAACCAACATTACCAATACAGGGTGGGAGAGGAGATGAAAGCACTCCATTGGAAAAAGACTTGGGAGTGCTAGTAAATGAGAAGCTGGACATGAGCCTCCAATGTGCAGCAGCAGCCCAGAAGGCCAGTGGAATCCTGGGCTGCATCAAAAGAAGCATGGCCAGCAGATGGAGAGAGGTGATCCTGCCCCTCTGCTCTGCCCTGGTGAGACCTCACCTGGAGCCCTGTGTCCAGCTTTGGAGCCCTCAGCACTAGAAGGATGTGGAGCTGTTGGAATGTGTTCAGCAGAGAGCCACAAAAATGATCAGAGGGCTGGAGCAGCTCTGCTGTGAGAGTTGGGGTTGTTCAGCCTGGAAAAGAGGAGGCTCTGGGGGGACCTTATAGTGACCTTCCAGTACCTGCAAGGGGCCTACAAGAAAGCAGGGAAGGGTCTATTTACAAGGGTTTGGAGTAACAGGACAAGGGGTAATGGCTTTAAGCTAGAAAAGGGGAGATTTGGGTTAGACGTTAGGAAAAAGCTCTTCAGTATGAAGGTGATAGATCCCTGGAATAGGTTGCCCAGACTGGTGGTGGAGGCCCCATCCCTGGAGACATTCAAGGTCAGGCTTGATGAGGCTCTGAGTAGCTTGATCTAGTTGGAGATGTCCTTGCTTATGGCAGGGGGGTTGGACTAGATGAGCTTTGGAGGTCCCTTCCAGTCCAGACATTCTGTGATTCTATTCTACCATAATAGATCTGAGAAGAGGCTTAGAAATGCATGTCTCCCTTTTCAGTCAGCCTGTGTTTGGGACAACACATTCTTGCAAAAACAGTGTGTTCTGTATAGCCAGGTAGTTAGAGGAGAGCTGGAAACTGAGACCCTTGATTGAAATTAAGATCTGTGGAAAAGATTTCCTCATGAATCTGTATGAAGTTTGGTGGTGCAGTGCTATAGTAGAAAACAGTGTCCAAAGTGGACAACCCTGAATCTCATCAGTAAGAGTAGAATTTCTCCTACTTATCTCTAATGGCCCTGCTGTGTTATGTGATAGACTTTTAATAGATATTTCTCAGTTTTTATTTTTGTTAAATTGTGTCTGGTGTTTCCGTATAAAGGATTTGTTTATTTTATGAGCTTATAAAGGTAGGATAATTTGGAAGTCAACTGGAGAGTTTCAGTGCACTGCAACTCTAGTTGATACTTTAGATGTTCATCATTGAAGGTATAATACATGTGGAAATTAAAACATCTATACTCCTGTCGTTCAGTTTCATCTTTTAATTATATTAACTAATTGTTAACAGTCAAAAGCATAGGATTATGGCAGTTGCTATATATTGGCTAAATGTAACTTTTAATAAATTTTTACCTGGCAGTAATTTTGCTTTGAGTTTGAGAAATACTTGAAATTAATATACTGTATTGCTTTCAGCACAATTTTTTTCTGGTCTTTCAACAGAACTTTTTTTTTTTACAAGCATTTTATTTAAAATTACGTGTAAGATAAGGTTTATAATGCTACCCTTTAATTTCCATGTTGCTGAAAACCTTGTCAGTATGGAACCTTTGTTGTTACAAGTACTATCCCAGTTGTGGTCTATGGGAGCTTATCCTGATCCAAGTGGTATATATGATAGGTGAAGAACAAAGCTTGGAATGCAAATAGATCCAGAGTCCTTGTTGCCACCTTTGTAGGTTAAAAGTGTAAAGGTATCAAATTTAATGAGTCTGTATTACAAGCAGGCAGTTATTCTCTAGTTAATTATAATTAAAATCAGAGGAGTCGGTATTTCAAGGAGAAGCATTGAGTCACTTATTGAGTTCTTAAGTTATTAATTCCTTGCATTCCAGTGTATGAAAAAACTTTAAATTGATTAAAGGTGAGCCTTAAATAAAGAAGCCCAAAGAAAAACAGATGGTCTTTTCTTCCCGGAACCTTTGCTTTGGCATGATAAATTGTGTGCAGTAAAGTTTTCAAAAAGAGGTATTACATTTCAGTAATCTCAATTTCAGAAACATTCTTGCAGCATTTCAGTACAACTTGCCAAAGTTGGCGTCTCCAGGGAGCACTACTCTGCTCTTAGCTGTTGCTGCAGTTTCTCATCTGACATCATCAGAAACTACTGACACATTCTGCAGTGTCAGTTTTCAAGGAGAATTTCTGATGGCATTGACAGTTTCCTGAGTAGTCTGACAAGATAGAACTTCTCTACAGTACTTGTAATAGGTACGATTTATATTATCACCTATTCTCAATAAGGAATAGCATTGGAAGTGATACAAATTATGATGCAGTTGTGCTCAGCATACACTGTAGAATACATTCTCTTTGAGTGGCTACCAAGGAACATACACAGTAGTGTCAGATGCCCAGATAATCACCAGAAGTTAGCTGCATCCTTTTAATTTTTTTATCTTAATAGTTTCACTTCTAAAAATGTTATTGTGACGTGAACTAGTAAGATTTCACTGGAAATAGAGATGTATTTTAATGGCGGACAATTTGCATGTCTGTGTTGTTTTAAATAGGTTTTAATTCTTCGTAGGGTTACAGTAATGTTTGGATTTTAGTGGTTAAAAATGCCTTGACATCTACATGAAAAATAAATTAAATTTGGGTTTAATTGGAGGGCTCTCTGATAAACTGGTGGAAAAATGACAGAGTGTAACCAAAGGTGTTAGTGTAAGTTCACAGCTCCTATGTGAGGTAATAGCCACCCTGGGTTTGCTTAATGCACATGGAAAAGGTAAGGAACACTGTAATTCACTGTACAAATGTAAAGCATGCAGGTGCTGCAGGCATCATTGATGGGACATATCTTGAATATTTACTATTTTTAAGAAGGCTCACTGAGACTGCTCAATCAAGAAATTAGAGCTGGAGTGGATTGGGGCAGGAACAGGTTAGGAAAGGACAAGCTGATAAAAAGGAGAATAAGCAAAGGCAGCAAACCTTAAGTAGTTAGGAACAGAGATAACTGTGCAGCTCTGTGCAGATCTTCATCTTGGTATTCAAGTTACTCTGTGGCTAACACTGCTCTTGAAGAGACTGCAAGATGTAGGAGCTTTTTAGTTGTTGCTTCTCATTTGTCCAGTCTCTTGGTTGTTGTAGCTCTCAAAGGCTCAAGTTAGGTTTGGCCCTTATTGTGTGAGGTACCAGGGGAAAATAAAAGACTTCTACTCTATTTCAGCACTGGGCTTAGTCCCACCAGTCTTTGACTGCATGCCATTATAGCTGTCCATGTGTGTGAGCTTTGCCTGAAGCAAATTCAAAGCAATTTGAGTCATCTTAGTTTTCAATGAAGCAGGGCAAAACAACTCAAATTATCCTGCCTTTGCCACGGGCTAAGAGCATGCACACCGACAGCTATGATGGATCAGCTACCATGCAGTAAAATATCGGTGTCACTAAGCCTAGAAAATTTTAGTACTTAACTCAATTGGAGTATCGTTCAAGCAGCACGCTGGGGGGGAACCTGTGTGCGTTTATATTGGCAAGGAAGTGTTTGTGCTGCCACAGCTACTTCCCTAGGTAGGGATATAAATACTTTGTCACAGAGCATCTTTGTTCAGCTTATTGCTGCATTTGCATTTAAATTCTTACCCATAGAGCATATTGGTTTAAAAAAATTAGAAGTGTAACCTACTGAACTTTCTAGCATAGCTCATGTCTCAAGTATCTTTGTAATGTTAAAATAGGCTGAAATGAGAGTTTGGAGGAGCTGTGACATTTTGTCTTCTAGCAATTCAATTATGAGCTGCCAGACTTAATTACCTTCGAGTTGTTATCCTATGTGATTTTTAAAGTAGAAGTTGAAAAGTATGCTCTGTAATGGAGATCACGCTTGTTATTCTAACAGTTGTTTCCAGTGAAGACAAATACCCGAGATTCTGTTGACGTTTTAAGCGTGAGGGAAGGATTATACTTGGAGACAAAAATGCAGCTTAATTTGCCTGTAACTCTACATGCGTTTTTGTTTATTTTTCTGTGGGATAGGAAGGAGTTAGATGCCTGTTTCCCAGCTGACTCTTGTCTTTGATAATCCAGGAAAGATGCAATAAGAATATTTTTGAATGAATAACACAGAATTTTTCCCAAGTCTTTCAGTAGTAAAATAAAATATTAGCCTATAATCCATTTAAACTTTGCTTGTTCTTCTTGTATAACAAACACTCCAGCCTTTTTCTTCCCCCAAATATACATTGAAAGAGCCTTGAGGGTGCAGGGCAAGAAACTCCCACTTTTTGTGGGCTGCTGCCAGAGACATTAATTAGGTCCTCTTCTGCAGCCTTGTTAGGCATCTAGTCTCCAGGTGCCTTTTTCTGCTCTTCACTTCCATGGTCCTCCCATAAGAAAATGGAGCATCTGAAGAGGCTGCAGATCTACCAAAAAGGAATTAAATTGTAGAGTCTCTCACTGTTTCTGACTTGCAGTAAAGATGACACATCCACAGGATGTGTACTTGCACTGTACCCTGCCATTTTCAGATGTGTTTCTTCAGGTCTTTTCACTTCCCCACAATCTGACAGACAGAGGTTGTTTCTTTACAGTATTTGAAGCTTCTGGAATGGCATAGGGCTTTTTTCCAGATACATCTTGGGCATGTCTCATCTCTTTTAATACTTGGGCTTTCATGCAATGTTTCACTGTATTTATCTATTTCCAAAATGCGTTATAAAAAGCAACTTCCCAGCCATCCTACAGGTTTAAGCCTTTGCTTTAATTTTGAGTGATGTTATGTTATTCTGGTTTTACGCAGTACATCAAATCAAATTTGAAGTGTTATTTTAAGATGGATATTGTGACTGAATAGGTTTAATGTTCCTTAACGGCATTTATAGCATTTTTACACAAAGATTTTGTGTAAGTAGCACTAATACAATGGTTGAGTTAATCATCTGATTGTCCATAATCTATAAAAATGGCGTAATTTAGGAAAAAGAATGAATATTTTAGTACGAGGTGTCCAGATAGCACCTTTATGATCCATGATTAAGGGACTGAATATTGGAAGAATACTTTCCAGAAGCATGTTATACCTCTGTTCGTATATATCTACTATTGTCATGAGTTTTTCCTATGCACTTTCACACTTTCTTTTTTTGCATATGTATTGGCTGACAGGCCAGTTCTTTAATCCTGTCTGGAAGTTTTCAGTTACATTTTCACAGTTGAGACACAGGCCACTGTATGTGGCTAGTTTATTGATGGAATTGTTATTGCCCTGACAAGTAAATCTTGTACTGTAAACATTGTTTGAAGAAGCTTTTAATATTATTGTAAATAAACAATAAGCTAAAGCAGAGGTTTCTACTGGCAAAATCTGTATTCTTCCACAAGATAAGGAACCAGGGCAAAAGAAATTTCAAAAGTGTTAATATTTGAATGTGACTTAAATATAATATTTAGTGTATTTTTGTACTGAAACAAATGCTTGAGAACTATGGAGAAATCAGAGGTAGAACTGATCAGAGCAAGATCAGAATAAATTTTTTTTTTTTTTTTTTGCTCTTGACAAGTTGTAAGAAAGACGGTTTAGGCTTCACATACAGTGGAAGAGATGATATTCTGTCCAAGTAAAAAGTAGACTATGTAGTATATACATGTATGAAATTGTCTGAACATAGACTGAGCGTGACCATAAAAATAATTTAAAAGCAGGTGTAGATTAAAGTAATGTTCAGATTCTGATAGGGCTAGGCAACAGCAAAAGTATACCAGTGTTTAGATAGACACATTGCAAATAGATTAAGTCAAATGAATAAATACTGAATCAGATGTTTCACTAGGAGTGCTACTATGAATTGGTGTTTGTGAATTTTACCTCTTAGCTAATTTTGTAATTTGCTCAAAGAATTCACCAGATCAGATGGTAGTTGTTCAAATCATTACACGCCTGTTAAGTCCATTATTGCAAATGGGCATGGTTAAAAAAAAAAAAGAGCAGAGGTTATTTCAAGATTATTTCAAGGATTTTTTTATTTTCCTAGTTTTTGTACTCAAGCCATTACATGAGAAGGAAAAATTATTTTCATTTTCTTTGGGTTTTTAGATGTAAAACTGTCTAGAGGAAAAAAAGTAAAATGGCTGATTTTAATTGAATTCGCAGAAACCTCTTTAGCAGTCTACAGTGATAAAAAGGTAACAATGTATATACATGGTATTTTTAAAGCCTTGGCTTCCTGTGTGATTTTCTATATGCTAACATCTTTCAATACCTATGGATCCTTGAAATAAGGAACATTCAGAATTGCGTGGTTGTTGCCTTATGGATGTATTATGAAACAAAACACTTGGAATAACAAACTGTTAATGGGCCCAATTATTTGTATACAATGGGATCATGTGCTTCCAAGTGATTTGCCTTATTAAGCTTAGAAATCTGGTTCCCTGTTGCCTCTAAAAGCCCTGATCGGAACCAGGCCTATGTTAAATACAGGCATGCTGAATAATGCTTTTATTTTTCACCAAGATAATGCTATGAAAAAACAGTAAATATTTTAGTGGAAGAAAAGAGGGAGGATGAATTAATATAATAAAATCCCATAGTTAGGCCTTCGGCTTTCTTACTTGTTTCTGTAGTTTTGAATCATTTATTGAATTTGTTTGTGAGGGGGAAGGGGACAGTACGAGCTGTTCTGTTAACATTGCTGTAGGAAACACATAGTTAGGTTTTCTTGATGTGTGAATGTTTGCTTTCCATATCAGCCATGGTATTCCTCTTTCAGCAACATAACGTTTTGGTGGGTATCTAATTTCTGTAAGATAATTTTGGAAATGTGTATAAAATTGTGATAAAAAACCTAAACAGACTTTTTTTTTTTTTTGTACAACTCGCCTCTTTCCCCATTTTGTTCTCTTTCCCTCTTTTGTTCATTGCCACCTCTATCCCTGGTACATACTTACTCCCAAATTAATGCTGCAATGAAAACACACTTTCAGCTTCAAGTGTTATTTTCTTTTAAAGGATTTTGGGATGGGGAAAAGAGAAGTTTAGGGTCTTAGAATTTAAAAGGCTTTGTACGTGCAGATAGCATTTTAATGCGATGCTGCATTCTCAACCTGTATAAGCTATAATTTGTTTTATCACCAAGGCAGTAAGGAAATTCTTATCTACAGCACATTTCTTTGATTCAATAGCAGGCTTTCTTTTTTGTATAAGTGTAATTTTTTTCTGTGTAGAATTACTTCCTGATAAGAATACATATCATTAGCATGTATGTGTTACTTGAGATTTGAAGCTGCTTATGTTATTTTTTTTCAGCTCTGAAAAGCTGATTTAAAGGTCAGTGTGGCTAGCTACTCTACCTGGTAGGGTTTTTGTGCTGCTATTTTGCAATTTTGAACAAGAGCTGTTCAGTGTGATGCTTTTTATATACTTTTCCAAGAAATGTTAGCTGTCTGAAATCTCAGCTCCTGCAAGAAGCCTAGTTTAGCAAAGAAACAGAGTTAACATTGTTATGATTTCTTTAGCTTCACTGTTCCTCTGCCATGTTTTTTTGTAATCAGTGATTTCTAAAGAATCTGCAAATCGAAAGGTGACCATTTTCCCCCAATCAAGTAAATGCTGCCTTTGCTAGGAAAGCTCCTGTTGATGGGGAGCTTGTAGACAACCAAAAAAGCTGTGCAAAAAAAGCCAAATATAATTACTTTGCTGAACAATGTGTTGACCTAAAGTTAACAATAATTAACTGAACAGTGTGCCTCACTGCAGGCTGCACATGAGAAAGTACTTCCTTCAGCTGCTTGTTCATAAACCTTGCTAATTGGCAAAACCTTTCATTTTGCCCATTGCTTTACTGAATTCCTCCAGTTTCTCTGTGCATTTCCATTTGGATCCTGTATCGTGCCTTAGACTTCATAAGCCTTGTTTCTCCAGCAGCACAATGCAGACACGCTGTGAAATGGAAATTAAAGCTTTTGCTTTGTTCAAAGGCATGTGTCTGCAAGCCTGGGCTGGGTTTCCTTTCCTGCTTGAATCTTGTGGGATGGTGAGACAAGTAAACAGCAGGCATTCTCCCCATCGGTGCATGGACCAGGATTTCGGTCGAAGGCAGTAACTCATGGGTTTGTTGCCTTTCCCTAGAAGCCTTAAAGCTTGAGCAAAAGTGGAAGATCCTTCCACATTGATAAAATAGTTGGCACAGTGTGCTGTACTGGTGTAAGCGAGGAGTAAAACCTGGGTCTTTTACTATTAGTCATCTGACTGTTAGATAGTCTGTTCCTATTTGAGCAGTCAGGACTGATTTGTCTAATTAGATACACACTTAAAGATAGAAAAGTTCTTCCACAAGACTAGGTGTTGTCTATTGGAAAGGTCAGAGAATCAAACCTGTTGTTTATTTTAAAAACTGGATGCCTCCCAGCTCCCTTCTCTCTCTATTCCTCCTCCCCAACACCCTGCTGTCATTACATTACTGCCTCTTTAATATTTCATAGCCTGTATACAACACCACCATTTAGGACAGGAGTGGGAAACTACTACAGTGTATCCTCTGCTTTAAGGCAGTTTAGACTGGTAAAATATGAATTACCCAAGCAGCAGCTTTCTTAGTAGCTAAAGCTTTTTGTAATTTGATGTTCACAGTTCCGTTGAAGAATGGTCGCTAGGAAAACTTCATATGCACGTTTCCATATAATTTAAAGCCTTCTGCTGCGTGAAGAAAGGCAAGGGAGAGGGGGGGATCTGGCAGTGAGTTTTTTTCCATGTTCCCTCCATTATGAACCAGAATCATTCTTCCTAAGGAGCTGCTGACCTGGGAAAGTATCAGAAGGCTTCCCAAGTGACCATTTATTTTGCTTCTCGTTTTTCTCTTCTTTCCACCTGTGGATTCTGCTGCAATGAGAACACAAGGACTGAATAATTTAGGCCTGATGTGTGATACCACACAATAAAATGGTTTAGCACAGCACAGGTTTGTATAAACTAGTTTAGGTGTAGTGCCTAGGGTACATAAAACATAGAAAAGGTCTGGGCTGAGAGATGAGAACAACTGGAAAATGCAAAAAATATGGCACAACTTTCCTAATTTCTGTGTATTTTTTCTCTGTTCCGTGGAACATCTGGTGCAAAGCGGAAACCCTCTGTTTCTACTCAGAGGGTCTTTTTCTTTTGCTGTGCCCATTTTTATGAATTTGATTTCAGATGAGGTGTTACAGAATCATAGAATATCTGAAGTTGGAAGGGACTTACACAGATCATTGAGACTAACTCCCTGCTCCTCTCAGGACTACCTAAAGCTAAACCGTATGACTAAGCACGTCATCTAGATGCTCCTTGAACTCTGACAGGCTTGTTGCCATGACCACTTTGCTGGAGACCTTGTTACAGTGACTGGCCACCCTCTCAGTGAAGAACCTTTTCATAATGTCCAGCCCAAACATTCCCTGACACACCTTTGTACCATTTCCAGAGGAACTGATTTGGCAACATTTGGTATTAAATGATGTCTTCTTTGGAAAGCAATAAGGGTGAAAATGTGAAGCCCCGACTAGTTCAATTTAAAATAATGGGTTTTCACCGTTGTTGTGAAGTGTATTGTAGCGGCAGGAAATGATTATAAATGCCAGAAGAAAGCATAATTAGATTATTTAAGCTATTTTTCAGTTACTTTAAAATTAACTTTTTAAGTCCTGCAAATGATTTGTTTAAACGTGGTGGCTTCTATTAATAAAGCTGTACTGATACTTCTTGACTCTGCAGATGTAATGTGATATGTGCATAGATGCACATAAAATGCTGTGGTCAAATTTTAGTTTTGCTTACAGGGTGTTTTTAACAAGTACAGCATGCAAATTCAAAAAGATCTGCTGAGACGACATTCTGGGCATTTCTTTCCTTAATTTGTAAAACCACTTCCATTATTCAGTTATCTGAATATCATTCATTATCTGAATATCTGAGACTCATTAGGTCTAGACTGCAGAAGGCATGTTAGTTATGCATGCTCCATCTGTTTAGTTGATTTAAAAATAAAAAGTAGCTACCACGTGATACAAGTTATAAATTTTGAACAATACAATTGACATTCCTCACCAACTCAGAAGTGACTCTACAGTTTGGTTAATGCATTATTCAGGCTGGCTGACTTACTAAGTTGATTTAAAAATTGGTGACTTTAATAAGCAATTTTCTAGCAAATGCTTCTTGTAAGATATTGCCAGGAACAGGATGGAAAGGAACTCTGTAAAGAGGAGTTGAAATAAAGTGCAAGAATAACACACTCAAAATCACCGGCAGAGGAAAACAGACTTTGAGAACAGTGGTAAGCAAAGAGGAGAATGGGAAGCTGTGATGTTTTCTCTTTGGTATGGAATATCTATCTGCAGGTTTTCTGATGAGATATAAGCTGGCCAAGTACAGCAGTAAGGCAATGTCATGGTCCTCTGAGCCCTGTTTAAGGGGGGAGTATCACAGACATTTGGTGGAATTGTGGCCTTGATTTTTCATCCTACTCTCTGAACTGGTGGACAGAACTTCTAATATTATGTGATATGCCGTACACTAAATCGTGCCAAAAAAAGCTGAGAACGTTTATTGAAGATAATGGTGTGTGATCCCGAGCTGCAGACTCAGCAGCAGTTTCATTTGTTTTACTGTATTACACTGTCAGTTTAATGTCAGGCTGTAAATCTTCGCAGTTGTATATCCATTTGTATTAATACACATCTTTTTTTTTAAAAAATAAAATCAAGTGTAAAGAACAACTTGGTATTATATTCTATTGGTAATGAAAATTTTAAGAAGGTATATGTAGTAAAGCACTCAAAGCAGTAGATATTTTCTGCACAATGCACATGGTTAATATGCACTGGTAAAAGTAGCTATCTCTATGTCATGCAGCTTTCTTCTATCCTGCAGGGCATTGCTAAGATGTCTGTAGGGGCAGTGCCTTCCCTGGGGCAAATCAGTGTGGCACTGATTAAGGAAATTATAGTGAGCACCATTGTTTTAAATACTTCACCTTGTAGGATCATTGAAGTGTTTAGGTTGGAAAAGACCTTTAAGACTGAGTCCAGCTATAAACGTAACACTGCCAAGTCCTCCACTAAACCACATCCCCAAGTGCCACATCTACACATCTTTTAAATCCATCCGGGGATGGTGATTCCCCCACTTCCCTGGGCAGCCTGTTCCAGTGCTTGATAACTCTTTTGGTGAAGAAATTTTTCTTAATGTCCATCCTGAACCTCTCCTGGCACAACTTGAGTCCATTCCTTCTTGTCCTATCACTTGTTACTTGGGGAAAAAAGACTGACACCCACCTCGCTACCACCTCCATTCATGGCCACCTTGACCCTATTCTTCCTTTTTGAAAGCTTTTCTAACTCTGGTAACTTAACTTGAGTTCTGCAAAATCATAGCCATTCCAAATTTTTTAGATTGTTTTGCTTCCTATCAAAAGCTCCTTCTACAAGGTAGGTGCTCTTAATCAGAAATGAGGACAAGTGGGCAGCAAATAAAACATTTTCACAAATTGTGTTAGACATATTTTGGAATAACACACTGTGGAAGTATCAGAGTGAATTGTTACTAAAGGTGGATTTTTTTTTAAACTTTAGGCTGGGCGATGCAGGTTGCTGCCTTTGTTTTCATTCAGAGAAAGTGGGAAGATGACAAGAGTCACTTTGAAAACATGCTGGATTATTTCTGTGATATTCGTGAACCACTACAGCTTCTCATCTTTCCAGAAGGAACTGATCTCACAGGTAGGCTGCATCTGCCATCTTCTCATGGAATGTTCAACGTGGAAATTCTTACTGTTTATGAAAGTAGTTAAAAAAAAAGTTCAAGACAGGAGCAAGACTACATTCTCATTGACAGTAGAAATTATAATTAATGATCATGTGCTGATTTGAAAGGCACAAATGTAGTTCCACTGAGAGACTTTGCCAGTCTTCCCAAAATAACTGTTACACTTCAAAGCATCTGACGATTGGAAGGGTTTTGTGTTAGTCAGTACTGTATGTACAGTGCCTTAGCAAAAGTAGCTTTCAAGACATGGAGTAAATCACTTGCATGTTCCATTTTTCTATACTACAGGGACAAACAATTCAAAATGAATTTTGAATTTTCAGACCTATCAAAGTGTGACTGAAGAAGAGAACTAATGATTCACTTAGATTTCTTGCCTAATGTTTTAAGAGGAGAAAATGGAAATACTTGTTCATTAGGCCATATAGGCAATCTGTATGTGCCTCTATAAGAAAAATACCTCCCTAAAACAAATCTTGACATTATCATAATAGTAAATTTCACCAGTTATATCTTGTAGCATTCATTCTTAATAAAATATCTACCTTAATACAGGTATCTTATGGCATCAGTAGCAAGCTAACAAGTGTTGAAGATGACTCAACTGCCAATAAACCAAAACCTTGTATGAATCTTCTGTGGTTCTTATGCCTGCAGCATGATTTAATAAGCATCAGCTTTAAGTAGAAAATCAATTACAATTAAACTTCTATCTTTTATATTATTTAAAAGATTACTTTCCATTGCAGATATTCTCAAATTGTACTTTATTGCAATGTCAGATCAGTAAGTACTAGACACAGTATAAAAATAACTAACATATATTGCTATTTTTACTTCCGGATTCCTGATATCCTTAAAAATGGATATGTATAGTATTCAGATGCTGTCACATTGTAGGCACATAAATGTCATTATTTCATCAGCCTTCCTAAAGGAGGCTGAATTAATTGCACATTCTTGGACTGCTTCACATGGTATCTCTTGTTGAATTAGCTATTTTGTGTCTAAAATTAGGAAGAAGCATAGAAATTATCTCACTTCATTTTTTTTCCTTTGACTTCATGACCAACTGTCTGCTTCTAGCTCTGAATTATGAGATGAAATCTTAGTCATATTCATGGAGTTAGGAGACTTCTCCTTGGGTTGCTCACATTCTCTTTTTGAACAGATACTTACATCCAAAGATGGTTGAAAGAATTGGATTGTTTGTAATTTATTCCGTAAACTTTGTATACCTTCTAATCCCTCCCAGTATTCCTCAGAGACAAGAGATTTTAAAGAGATTTTTAAGGAAGTTTTGTACCACAGTTTTTTTTTTTTAAAAAGATTAATTAGCTGAGGACTGAGACAGCCATGGTGTGTTAAAACTTGTGCTGCAGAATCCCAAAGGCAGTTTTGGGAATGCTCCCACCTGAAAGTGGAGTTGCTTAAGGAAAAACAGAGTTTTCTCTCCACTGTTATAACTGGTATAAATGACTTTAGACCCGATTTAAGTGTATAGTTTTGATTCTGTCCACTTAAGAAATTTATGCATATAAGATTCTTCATTTATAGAATCATTTAGGTTGGAAGGG
>NW_008603757.1:59408-85918 GCF_000691845.1 Merops nubicus | reverse complement strand
GGGAACGGAACGCTCGGCGGGTTCCCTTCGAGGCAGCTCTGACACCAGTTTCCTGAGAAACTGCAAAAAAACTTTCTATTTGCAAGGAAAAAAAAGAGTTCTGTAGTTTCGGTTGATTCTCAGCTGAGCTCCAAATTCAAATTTAGCAACACTCAAAAAAAAAAAAAAATAAAAAAAAAAAAAAAAAAAAATTTTTTTTAAAAAAAAAAAAAGAAGAATTGTAAAACCCATGTAGAGCAAAGAGTCCTGTTGATCCTTGCTGATAATGCCATCTTTAACATTGTAAGATGTCTTCTTCCTGGGATGTGACATGAACCCTGCTTCTAAACCCTTGTAACACATAAAGCTGATTTCTACATGCAAAAACAAGGCAGCGTAGGTTCAAAATGGCAACTATTTTCCCTCTAGTCTGATTGTAAAGGAAGTACACTGTTGATGCACACCAGGAGTACACTATATTATACTTTATGCCCCAGCAGTACTGTCACTGCCAAGTGTCTACACTAATTTCTCTGTAGCTACAGTCTTAAAGGCCCACAAGAGTTTGCATACTTGAAATTTGTGGATACATTTTCTTCCCAGCATATGCCTAGCCCTTTGGGACCAAAAAATTTTTGTTAAGGACCAGCTTTCTTCTTGTGAAAACACGATGAAACCACGGAACTCTGACCATTAAAGCAGAGTACATTCCACATTAGCCTATAGCAACAGGATATCCTGTAGTCAGCATAAAGTGGATAAAAACACCAGCAAGTAAACCTCAAGATAACTCAAACCATTCCATTTAAAGTATATGGATATCAATCCATCTTGCTCACTTTCATATTCCTTCTGTCTTTCCTGATTTAACACACACTTTTTTTTTGAGAAGAGGTACCCAGTAAACCCAGACACTGAATTTTTGTATCAAATAACATAGTTTTCAATGTGAGAAATGAGTTCAGTACCATGACAGCTATCTTATATATAACGACTCTTTGGAAATTATATTATTTCGTTAATTACTACATCTTCCAAGATTCAAACAAAAACTAGGTCTTGAACTTTATCCCTGTCTGCACACACAGATTTCTGTTACCCATTTCTTCCTAGATGCATGAATAGCAAATATTAGGGAATTTTGGCATAAATCCCACTATTTCTCCCTCTGTGAATAGTCGGTTTCATGCAATTTGTGGGTGTGAACAGGCTGTGTCCTTACCTCTGTACTCAGAAAACAGGCAGACCTAGAATTAATATCCAAGCTTGAACTCCTCTTGGAGATAATTCTTATTCATTTGGGAAAAAAAAAAAATAAAAGGCAATACAGTCTAACCTTCAGATTGAGCTTCCTCTCCAAGCTCATCTATTCATAGTATTTCCTTCCAGGAATTCCTCTATGTGAACTCAGTGAATTCTTCCTCTTACTCATGCTTCCATTATTTAAGGGGTAATTAATGAAACTGCATTTGCCATAATAATTCAGCAGAACATCAGCAGCTTTGTGCAGGATCTCGACACTTGTGAAGAGGGTGGGGCAACAAGAGCATCCTGTAACCCCTATCTGTGTCTAAGAGCACCGGTGCTGAGAAATGACTAGCTGACATCTTATTGTTCTTCTTTTCAGTCTCATAAAAAAGACCCCTCAAAGGAGAACATATTTTATTCCGATGAGGTTTTACTCTTTCTCTGTATTTCATCAGCTCTGGCATTAATACGATCTTATGGTGATTTAACCTAGGAGTGTGGGAATTACTGAGGGATGTGCTTATTTTTCTAACAAAAGTTCAGGCATGCTATTATTAGCAATCTATGGCATGTCATCAATGTCAAAGGCCAAATAGTTTCCTGAAATGTTTAGGAATCAAGTATATTCTGAATCTGAGGAGTCTCTGTTCTCACTCTGCCATTCACATGCACACAATGAAGCATACCGCCGAAAGACTGTGTCTTCCCAGTATACTCCTGAATGCTCCCAGCATGCCTGTTTTGATAGCACGTTCAGGTTCTCAGCAGGACAAACATGCATGTCAGAGAGCAGACTAACCTTTACTAGTGGGCAGTTCTCAAGGACACATCTCTGCACAAATGCTGAACCTGGGAGCTTGAACCCAACCTGTTTTAGAGGACACCTTCTGCTCCTTGCACACATAAAGAGTAACTGCCAGTTTAGTACCTCAATAGTACTCAGCCAGCTGGCTTAGCATGTCACCAGGAACATGCAAAGAAGACTCCCAGAGAGTATTGACATGAAAACCTTTAAGCAATTGTGTCAGTAGGTTATGGGCAGATCAAGAAGAGGGTGTTTCTGAGCACTCCCTAGATCTGTCTCTGAGAGCAGAGTAGATCTAACACATCACTCTGATAGTTGTCTCTCAACATCTCTATGCTCCTTCACAGACTTTTCCCATTTACATTTTATGAACATACTAGTTCAATACTAGTGACAGATACAAGACGCTTCACAGAAATCAAAAGGTAAGATGGTGAAAACTGAAGCCCAGACCTTTTCTTTCTCAAAGGAAGGGTTCATTAGAAGCAGTGGCCATCTGCTATGCTTTGTAGAAAGACTGGCAAACAATGTTAAAAACATCCATTACATTCAAGAGAGAAGATGAAAAGATTTTTATTTAGTAAATGTTAATGTTTCTGAAAGATGTTTGATTAGAGTCTGGAATTTATCAGCATTTGCTCAAGCTCAGCCTAGAGAACAAGAATCATCACCTCATGTTGTCAACAGGCATTAGCAAACAGTCCCATCTCCATGTGAAAAAACAGTGATTCAGCTTGTCCAACCACAATACTAGGTGCAGCATTCTCCACAAAACATGATACACACTTTTTTACATCCCCTTCCAGAAAACATTTTATAACATCTCTCCAATCTGTTAATAATAGCTTTTTTCCTCTGTGGTATCACAAAATTGCAGAATAGTAGGGGTTGGAAGGGACCTCTGGAGATATCTAGTCCAACCCCCTGCCAAAGCAGGTTCACCTAAGGCAGGTTATACAAGAACATGTCCAGGTGGGTTTTGAAAGTCTCCCAAGAAGGAGACTCCATGACCTCTCTGCACGGCCTGTTCCAGTGCTCTGTCACCTCACAGTAAAGAAAACATCAGGAAAAAGATGATGAGATGTTCCTGCATTCCAGTTTTTGCCCATTGTCCCTTGTTCTATAGCTGGGTACTACTGAAAAGAGACTGGCCCAGTCTTCTTGACACCCATCCTTCAGATAATGATAAACACTGTCTTTAGAAACAGAAAGACAAGAGGACTTTCAAGCAGAAACATGAGGCTCTAAGCTTTTGCAGGAAAATTTTATACAAGAAGAAAGATTAATGTGATTATGCATCAGAAGAAAACTGAAATAGTTCATTAATTAAAAAAGACAAAGTTAAGAAACATGTAGTACCAGTCAAACTTGATATTGAGCCACTGTCTCTATTTGATTTTGTGGTTGCTTCTCAAGAAACACAGAAATACTTGATAAAAAAAAAGGTAGTGGAGCTTGCCTTCTGCTGCTGTGGTTGCCAAAGGTCATCATGAATACTCTACTGGGAGAAGAGTGAATGAAGCTAAATTGTAAACTGCAGTTTCCTGTGAACTTTGATTTGAAGTCAGCCCAACAACAGAAGATAGAAATACACTTCTTTATTCAGCCCCTCCCTAAGAACAGCTACCCACCAGTACTGTTTTCTTTGCACCGCCCCTCAAGGTAGCCCAAATGATTTACTTATTGTTACGGTACTGTTTTGTTGTTAATGAAAGCAATAGCTGTTGTATTAGGAAAAAGGAGGGGGCAACGGGAAGAGCAGACACAGACACATACACATTTTGAGAAGGCCATATATACAAATATATACAAAGCTCCATTCAAATCAAAGAGTAGATGTCCACTGATTGATCTGCTGTCCATGCATAATACAGTATTTCTCCAAAATCGGAAATCCCTGTGTTGGGAGAAGAATAGCTAGAGAGATAGAGGGGTATATATAGCGGGGAAAACTTTCCCATGTGTGCCTTGTTCTATACTCTCACATTAAAAAAATCTCTCCAAAAAAATGTTGGTTTGCAGATGGTCGGTAAAAGGGCTAAAGACAAGCTCTTCCCCTTGACTTCATTTGAAATTATGGGGATTTAACAATTTTCAGGCTATTTTCCAGTAGCAATCTACCTGTTTCTGAAAGCCAGGAAAGTGAGATGGTGCCTCTGGCATGGCACCACACTGCACGTTTTGGCTATGTGTTTGTCCTGCACAGGTCCTGACTTTGAGAGGCCCTCACTAAGGAATGAGTTCACCAGGCCACGAATGGCAAAACCCAACACACGTGGTTGAAAGAACTGTGCAAGTTTTATGGTCACTTTCTTTGGTACATATTACTGCTTTCTGCCAGCTTCTGAATTTCCCATAAGTGATTGCACATTTCTGATTTATCCATACCTGTCTTGAAACTGCTTAAAGTGTCTGCAAGATTTTGTTTCCTGACTTTTGGCAATAATTAAACTTAACAGGCTTTAATATTTAAATCCATTTTGTGGGAATGAGGATACACTGGAGGCTGTGGGAATGGGTTCATTTTCTCTAAATAAAAGAGCACATGGAAATGCTTTTATCCCACTAGCACCGGCACAGAGCCTGCTGTAACACGGCTGCAGCTGCTGGAGAAGACTGTGCAGGCTGAGATGAGCTCATGGTTGGGTCTGACTGGGACAAGGATCCTACTCTCTTCTTAAGGAAAGATTGTGAAGGAAGAACAAGCTCTTGTCTCCATGGACTCCCCCACCTCTGCTCTTCCCAAACTTTCTAGGGGTCTAATATCAATCAGTGGCTCATAACCACTTCTGGTCCCATTTTTACCCATGAGTCATTAAACGTTGCGTGGTATCCCATGTCTCATTTCCACCTTGCTTGCCAGAACCATCCAATGCAACTCCATGCAACACTTGAGTGAGCAGCTGTAACAATGTCAGTGTGGAGCACAAGTGATAATCACCAACACGCATGGCATGGAAGCAGTACCAGCTCCTGTCACAGGGACTATATCCTTCATCAGCTGATTCAGAGAATAGTCAAAGACTGAAGGGGTCCTTTAATACCATAACTGAGATGCTACTCTATGGGATAATGAGGAGTTACCATTTCTTACAGTTTTGTCACAAGGCTCGGGCTATTTGATCTTCTCTGTGAAGCCTCAGCTCCAGAAAAAGTCATTATGTGAAAATTAAAGACTTATTTTCTCTTTTAAAAGGGATTTAGCCTAAAGATTATTGCAGAGAATGAGCTGACAGTCTGACCTGAATATAACCCCACAATTTGAAAGCCAGAGGCTATAAAAAAGGAATGCAGAATTGTCTTTAATGTGTTGTGATTTTTAAGGGAAAATATTACGATTGTGAAAGAGGTGGAGCCTTGTAGGAGGGCAATGCATTTTGAAAGCTAGCCATCCTCTGCAGGTAAGTAAAGACCCCTTCATTGTGCTCATGTCAACCTAGGCAGGGACCTCCTGGAGATGAAAATGTGTCCTGCTACAGCTAGAAAGGCTGCTGCAAGCTTCCTTACTCTGCCATAGCAGATGCAGGAGAGATTGTGTAAAACACCAACTTTCAGGTTAAATATCTGTTGCTTTCAGCAGTCTTCTAACTCCATGTCATTCACCAGCTTTAGCTGAGATTTTGCAATCTCTTTGAGTGGAAGGGACTACAGAAATCTCTGTTTCTGAAGACAGCCAGCAAACTATTCAGTTTCCCACACCTGTTTACCACTTGAAGGGCAGGTATGAATAAGGCACTAACTATATTGTTTAACTATACATTACCTTTTTTAAAAAATGTTAATTTTACAGTGAACATTTCAGGATTTTAATTAAGACACTCATTACCTGCCCTCCTGACTTACCCTGCAGCCAAACTCTGGCAAATGCTTCTGTGTAACTGCATGTGCGTATACAGTTCTGGGGTTTGCTATTTTTCCCTTTTTCACCAGTATTGCAGAGACTAAAAGAGCCACGTGAACCAGCTCTAGGTGCGGGTAAGGGAAGGAGCTGACTGCTGGGGACAGGAAAGTGGCAGCAACGTTGCTGCTTGCTTTTCCAAGGGGCAATGAGTGCCAGCGAATGGTCTATGGGAGTAAAGAGGGGCAGCTGTGCCCAGGAGAGGCTGCTTTTTGCCATCAGGCTCCTGCATCTCAGCCCTTCATGTCCCTTTCCTTGGCAGCTGGACCACCCCAAAGTCGTTTTTCTCAGAGGTCTTGCCTTGTATTTCCTTTCCAGCTTTTCTCTTTCTCCCAATACTTCTCTCTAAAGGAGCACCCTGACCCCCTTCCACTTCATTCTTCATGAGCTGACTTTTGCCTATGACTCTGCCAGCATGATCTGAAAAGGAAGACAATTGTTTCCTTAACTCTAACTCAAACACTATAGTTTAGAAGGTTTTGGTCTTCTTATCATAGTTCACATTATTTCTTCTTTAGTTTCCACTGCAACAGCAAAGTGCAAAGCTACAGATTAATAGAGAGCCTTGTATGAATTTAGGAGGCAAAATGGTCCCAGTCACTACATGGTTAAAATCCCTGGGTCCTGCACCAGCAGTGTGGATAGCTCTCACCTCCACGTAAAAAAGAGAATAGCAGAAGGATATCTTATCAGATATATACACACATAAAAACACATATAAAAGAAAGGTAAGCAGTTCAACTAAGCAATTACTGTAGAGCTGCTGAAAAAAAAAAATCAGATATAAAAAGTGTAAATGTAGCACATGCAGATGTGTATGGAAGCTTATAGGCATATAATATCCTATTATTACAATCATTACTTAAGGGCATCTCACATAATCCTGTTTACTGTAAAACAGAGAATAATCAGCAAGAACATCTGTGATTGCACCCAAATTATTCCATCCAAAGTACAAAAGCAGCAAGTTCCTGGCACCGCTCAAGACCAAATCCTACCACTTCAAATGCAGTAGCACACAGATACACATGTTGCTGCTCATTTTTATGGTGAAAATACCGAGTACCTCATTCCAGAAATGTTCCATTAATGTTTTAACAAATTAAACAACTAAGGAAATACCATCAGATAAATCCAACCCTGATGTCAGTAACATGAATTCATTCTGTTCCAGATAGCATGAGCTATGCAGTCACCACAAGAGTGCTTACTCACTGAGAGGTTTAGAGGGGAAATTACAGACACATAGGATTCTCACATTGCATCAGAAATGGGTAATGAGAAACTGCAAATTCTAAAAATTTCTCTGTTGATGGAGTTGGGAACACTAGGCTAAATATACTGTATTGGTGACTAAATGCCTCTTTCCCCTTTGAAATTTAACATTATTTGGGCTCAAGTGGCTTATCAACTCTTGTTCCATTACAGCTACCCCAAATTTTGCAATGAGCACTGTAGAGGAATCTGCTGTCTCGGCATTTCCAGTATGACTGGGGTCTGTATGGCAGGTCTTCATTGCACCATAGAGCATGATATATGTGGCTTGCTGTTGAAGCTACAGGGGACTTGAATTAGGGTAGTACAGGTTACAATAAGAAGCTTCATAGGAGCAGTCAATACCTTGGAAGCACTCACCTAGCCTGTACTTTGCTCAAGCTATATGTGACAATGTTGCTTCTCAGTTTAAGCTCCCACGTGATATGTCAGTTCAGTTGCTGTGCTGCTCTGCATGCCCCCGAGTCCAGAGCAAGCAGAGACAGAGCCATCTCTGATGTCTTTAGGAAGAGCATATCTCCAATGTGGTTCTTTAGGGCAACCTTCTTAAGCACAGGTTGCCCTAAAGAAACTACTGAAAAACTCTGCCTGCCTTGCTCTTTTGCTAACTGCAGGTCCCAGTAAGAAGGACCCTGTCATTCAGTGGGGAGCACACAGGCCAGACCACTCTATCCCATTCCGGAGTATATAGGGAGGATATGAGGTGGCTAACAACCAGAGGAGTAAATAGATCAACACATTCGCTCACAGTATATGACAAAGGAAAGGAGTGAGCCAAGTCAGAAGCCAGGTTACGGGAGAAAGAATAAACCAGGTCATTAGTCCAAATCTAATCACATAGCAACTGGCAAAAAAAATTACATATATAATCTTCTTTCTGCCCTGGTTGTGGTGGTGTCTGACCATCTCTGGGAACTCTGCTTGTAATGGGCAGTCAAGAAGACCTTCCAATAACTAAAAAACCTTCATAATACACCCACCACATAGCTAAACTCCCCAGTTCACTGCAAGCAGAGCCAGCCTTTATACTGTTAACTTTGGAGGCAGGACACCTACACATGGTCTTAATTCTAAAGACAGAGCATCTGGTGGTGATTTCCTAATTGGTTTTCACCCAAAGTTGGCCAGGCCTTCAGAGAAAACCAAGAGGAAGGTCTTTCTTACCTGGTTGTGGGCATCAGCCACGTATGTCAACCCTGCTTCAGGGCTGGGGGTTTAAACCCTAGCATTTCACTTGCTTGTCTGCTTAGCAGTGTCTTTTCTCAAAAAAACTTCACTTATCCTACTACATAGCTGTGCATGTTCTGTCAACCTGACTAGATTAGAGCTGCTGACACCATAAGGCTGAGGTTGAGAAGACGTTTTTGTTTTCAAAACTAACATCCAGATCTTGCTGTGTGTATTTATTTATTTATTATGCATTTATTTCCTTGTGACATGCTTTGAGCCATAACAGGCATGGAAGGGGCTATAGAAAACACAATTCTATTCTCTCATATCCTAGTTGCTTTCAGAAACAAACTACTGCCCTTGGATGTGTATGTGGAGCTTTGGCTATAGCCAGTTGGAGTTTTCTGCATGTGTGTGCAAGGATAACACAGGCCTTGATGCTTTCAAACTGCTCAAATGTTGAAGGGGAGAAAGTGCTTTAGCCATGGAGTAATCTTTATAAAATATCTGCATCTTACTGTATCCATTGGAAACACTTAAATGTTCATATCCATAGCAGTTACGTAGCCAGACAGAACCTGTAAAGGTCACCTGCCATGGAAAAGAGATTTCCCAGGACAAAAAAGGTCTTAAAATATTTTATTACAGAAATATACTTTTCAGGCTTTAAAACAGATTAAATGTATGAGAATTCCTAGAAGTCTATATTGTTCCCCTTAGGGGTGCCAGACTTTATTTACAAAGCTTATATATTGCTATAGCAAGGAGTTTTCATGGATGAAAAGTGCTCAGGGCATTATGATGGATAGGTGGATGGCAGTGAATGGAAAAAAAACACATAGAAACTCCACCTGACTGAACAGCATTAAGTTTTCCCCATGAGAGGCGTATTAGGATGCAAGGTTTTTCTCTACTGTTTGCTCTAACAATGACATACATACATACATAAATGAAATAACCCACAGCACTCAATAATTTATTTGCTTCATCCTGGCCATGAACATGCTAGAATAATAAACCTCTGTATGGATGATAGTACAGTTACAACTTGTGATTCTACACTGTTGTAGCTTTGAAATAGGATAGCTTAATCTTTGGTTCCTTTGAAAGACCAAAAGCAATGGACATATATAGCCCTGCTCTAACTCATAGTTCCTGTTGTACATATTTCCTGGTATTAAATGGGCTAGACCGAAGCCTGTCTTTAATAACTATAGTCTCCAGGGCAGAAGTAAATCTAGCGGAACAAGGACTTCTAATTCTAAAGATGCTAATGGCAAATACCCACATGTGTGTAAATAATTAATTGTTTTCTTGTGAACAAGCCCAGGTTTTTCATTCTTTGGTTAGGGACCCCAAGGGTCAGTTTTTCTATGAGAAGAAGAAACATTTAGGATTCTCTCTTCCTAGCTCATAACTAATTTATAGGCTCTCATAGCATCAGGTGCAAAGATTCAAGATTCAATTTGTCACCCCAGGCAATTCTCACTTTATACGACAGTGAGGGTATTCTGCAGCAATAAATGAAGGGAAACATTAATGATGTAAAATCAACAATAGTATCCCCTACAGAGGTCACATCTTTCAAATTCATAGAGACACATCAAGATATAGAATGTCTTTTGTACTGATCTGGAAAGACCATAAAGCCCTCTAATGATCTCAAACATTATAGTTTAGAAAAAAAAAAAAAAAAAGAGAGAATTAACACCACATTTTTCACACTGAACAGTATTGACTATAGCTGGTTGTTTTTTCTTGGCTTGCTTTTTTTCAGCTGGTCTTTTTTTTTTTTTTTTTTCTTACTTTCACCTTCCTCAATTTAATCTAGCATTTCCCAAGCCAAAAGCTCTATAGAAAGATGACAGCACAGAAATAACATAATAGAAAGCATCAGACACTTAACTGAAACAAAACTCAACACAGGAATTTTTGTCCTATTTTCCACTTCTTCCAGCTAGATCACCAGTCACATAAATATTTACTTTTTCAGCTTAATGGCTGCATTGTTAATGACTACAACAGTGTTCAAAGAGCTGTGTCTTATTTTCAGTAGATCCCCACCTGCTCCCTCAATATGTCTCCCTGGGACTGATTCCAGGAGAGCATCTTCTCATAGAGGAGAGAGGATCATCTGTGAAAGATGTCCACTGCTCTGATCATCAACAGTAGCAACCTTTGTGGCTCTGAAATACCAGAATCATGACAAAAAACCTGAACCTCTGTCTTTGTTTTCCTTTCTGTAAAACGGGAGCACTTTGTACAGATTGCCTTATACTGAAAGACTTTGTGTAAATGCAAGTTAATTATGGTCTTAACAGATGAATACTTCTGGGAGGATGAGTGATTATGGGGATACATCAAAACGACAAATTTTGTATATGATAGAAGATATTTTTAGATTTTTACATTGTGGGCACTTAAATGGAAAATCATAGTACGATTGTTCTGCATCCTAATAAAACTGCTCACATCACCATATTTTAATGTTTTGCTTCACTTCTTGATTGCTTTCATTTGAATTCAGTATTTAATCTATAACTCAAAAAACCTTTAGAAAAATAATGTACTAGAACTGTTAAAAATGGGCACTGCAGTTAGATCTTTCCAGAGAAAAACAATTTATATATTAGTAAACACCTTTTGCTGTTAACTGTTAATTTCAAGCAGTGATTAAAACTTTTGGATGTTTCTCCTGCTTAAAAACTTTTACATTCTATTTGTGTAGGGGTGGTATTTTACATTCTTTAAACATCAAGATAGTCCTTCAGACTTTAATATTATAATGATACCAAATCTGAGTCATTAAAGGTGAGATCTCACTTATATTTTAAATGTTGTCATTAGGCCTTTAAGTATGTGAGCTTCTGCTATAACGGAGAAAAACACAAACCTCCAGAACACAGGGATGAAAAGACTTATCCTTTAGGATTAACTGTAACACTACCTAGCATTTTGATTCATGGAGGTTAGCAGAGATAAATCCTCATTTTTAATTAATTATCCAGGATGGGTATCGGAAGCATATTTATAATAAGGATCTACCAAATGACAGAATGGAGACCAAGCACAGTTACCTTCACTGATATTCCAAAGGACATGAGGCCAAAGTTATAACCTGCTGTTGGAAAATGTTCCTTCTGGATTTAGCAGGAACAGAGTTTCCAGAGCTATGTGCAATAGCTAAATTAAAAGTAAAATATTCAAACTTCACATGCCAAAATTGCCTAAAGAATCAATATTTAAAGATGTCATTTGTAAGCTACTTCGTTATGTTTTTCAGCCATTAAAAATTGAGTTTTTCTAGGTACTCATCTAAACCACCATTTTCAGTTACCATATGACATCTGTAGACTGCAGTAACTTCAGTGGCAGCTCTGTCAGTATGTGTTTTGGCTGAAAAATTGATTGTGCCCTTCAATTTCTTCATACTTAGGTTAAGAAATATTGGTAGCATCTGCATTAATGCAATATGGCAATTGCAGATGGACACATTTTTTTTGAGTGTTTGGCTCCATGAAGATTAAAATTGCTCATTTTTAGCCTAAGATATTTCAAGTACAGCATGTCAAGGCAATTTCTAACACTCCATACTTCAAGGAATTAAGATTCTGTTTTATGATGGCGAACATTTGGGCTTAAATAAACTTAACAATTAGCTCTTTACGAAAGGATTCAACCCAAATTCTTACAATTAGCCTGAGACTTACAGTATATTCAGAAATGGAATAATGTTTTTATAATTACATACAGAGTATTTCTTTTGTTTAGTAACTTAAGTCGAAGGGAGCAGGATGATTTGCACTACAAACAGAAGCATGAAGTTAAGTGAGCATTTAATACCAAGAAAATAATCCTCTAAATAAGAAACCAGACTGCTACTGAGGCCTGCAAGGATGGACTGAACATAATGAAGCCTTTGAGAGGATGTAAGAAATAACAAGGCATTGGCGGGCAAATAGACCAAGGAGGCTTCTCAGGTCTTTTCCACTGATTAATTCATGCTGTTTTGGCAAGAGATATCTGCAATTTGTAAGTGGGTTTGATCTCAGAGAATCTTTCCTTTATTTCTGTAATGAGGGAAGACTTCCTATATGGGAGGCTGTGATACCAGTGCCCTGGGTGGAAGGCTACCATAGCATCCGACACTCATGCGGTGAGTGGTACTGATTCCAAACACAGTTCCTACCTCCTCAGAAACCAAGCAGAAAATCACAGTGTTATGTCTGAAGATGATAGAAAATATACAGTCACAAGTTGCTCCCTTTTCTGCTCAGCTGTCAATTCCAAACAACACAACAGATAACAACAAGCCTCCTTGTCACCACCAGTAACTCTTACCTCAGCTATCATGAAAGCAAGGAGAGAAGAAATGGCACAATGTACATGTTATTTTCACTTCTATTCTGCACTCTTGTGATACTGGGAACACATAATACCAGAGGGGTAGAGTTTCTATTTTCATCAATTAAAAAAATCATTCCCACTTGAATCAAATATTTAATAACAAGATTTGTGTTTTAAATACAATATAAACATACACTGAATGTTTCCATCTATGTATCACTGTATACTTTGCAGCAGTGAAAGATGTACAGCAAGGAATCAAATGGAGAAAAATTCTAAACATCTAATCCCACTGGGAGCTAGTCCTCAGACAGGCTGGCTTTTGCAAACAATATTTGATAGTGTTCAAGGAATCTTAATACATATCTGTATGGAGAAAGTTGCTTTTTACTTGTAAAATAAATTTGCTGCAGACTAGCAAGACACTAAACAAAATATCAGGGCAGACATTGTTAGCAGAGATGAAGTCCTGCCCAGCAGGTTGCTCAGCTACAAAGGCATACTTAAATTGTGCTTACCCTGATTCCATGTGGGCTCCTGTAGAGAGACTCCTGGGGCTGTGTACATGTGGAACTAATCAATCAGATAAAACCATCCACAGTTCTTAAAAAACATATTCTATGCTCAATGCAATTTTGGCACAAATCAGTTATTTAATATCATATCTGGACCAGGTTACAGACTGGCCAGGCTCTGCCCTCTAATGAAGATGCTATACTCCCTTCAGCTGTTCTACACAAGGCTAAACAGTTTTTAACTAACTTCCCTTGTTAGAGCAATGATTAAGATCTTAGCTTTAACAATGCTAAGGAAAACAGCTATTGAGGAACCTCTGCTTGCTTGGAAAAAAATCTCAGAGGTAGGAAGACAGGCACCAATGCCTCATGATGTGCTTCTGCCTAATTAAGATGTTGACTGAGCATACGTTAATCACTGTCCATCAGACTATGTTTGATTAACATGTAAATTGGTAAACTCTCTTCTGCAATTGCCCTGCCATCTGAGCTCTAATTATGGGCCACAAAACACACAATGGCTGGACTTGTAATTTATATTGTTCAGTTGGAGAAATTACTTTTTGGCACAGATGAAAGAATTGTGAGGTGGAGTGCATATGTGTATTCCTTCGATATATGCATGAATACATTTGACAAACACTATAGATATCCATACACAATGTGGAAGTTTAAAGACATCTCAGCAAAAGGACTTCATAAAAGTGGTGCATAACAGAAGGAAAGCATTTCTTCCCTCAGAGTAGTTTCTCAGAGACAATGGTCTTATGCTGTTGATGAAGAGAGGTAGGTAGATCTAGAAGTCAGTTCAGATCATATAAGATAGCAGTTATGCCAAAATAGAGGAGTAAAACAGGATAATAGATAACTTGAAAAGAATTGTTGGATAGAATCTCTTTTAGTCTGAACATATATTAACAGAACTTAGAATAACCTTAGTAACGTGTCATATTTGGATGACCGAAGCTGTAATGAGCGTGCCTGATGTTTCCTCTCGACTAGTTCCAGATGTCACGAGCTCAGCATCTTACCAAGACCACCTGAATCAGTCTAATGAGACTTAGTTTTCCTTCAACTAGGGATTTATACAGAACCTGAAAAATTCCGATAAGGTCTATATCTCGATTACAAAGCAGCCCTGTGTCCTAACTTAAGCATTCAAGGTAGATGCCTTCAGTAGATTGATAAATACATTCTTCCTTCCTTCCTTCTTTCCCCTATTACTATAACAAACAGGAACACTTTAATGTTGGTCCATACATAACTCAGCTCTTTTTTTCCATCGTGACATAATAAAAAGATCTAAAAAACCAGCAGCTACTCAACTTATAGGTAGCTGTGTGTAGACAAGCTAATTGTGAAAGGCAGAAGTGTAGCCAGTGATGACCTAGTCAACATGAACAGTGGAATGAGAAGACCTGCTGAGCTGGCTAGCTAAGATGGCCTCCTCATTCAGGAGCCTATACATTGATGCCTAGTATCATTTTAGATGTACTCACAGAGCTACTTCCCCAGAAAGTCAATGTGTCAACATGTCCTGTGCCACCTATCGGTCTCATATGGATGTCTAAGGTACCTTAATGCATTTGTAATGGCATTAGATACCTTTATGTGGGCAGCTGAACTGAACCATAAGTGTCAGCTGCCACTTGAACTGAATCACGTGTACACACTTACACATAGATGCCCAAGTTTTAGAGTCTTTATCTGGAAGTGAATCCCACCAAAGTTGTATTGTACCTGCTCACAGCTTTGATGATATCATTCTCACAGCATTTACTGACATTTCAAAAATATCTTTCTAAGCAATTTATTAGCTTAGACTGCAAAGAGTACAGAAATAGTCTTATAGAAGGAAATAGCACACAGCGCAGTCTAGTATTTGGCCTTGAAACTGCAAGAAGCAAAACTGTCATTGACAAAACTTCCAGAAGACAAGCAATGTCTCCTTGTAGGACACTGCACTAGTATTAACAGGGTGCATTCATCTCTTCCATAACCTGACAAAAAGAAAGGTCACAAAGGCCAATCAGTAATTCCCTAAATCTGACCAAGTTAGCAGAAAAAAAACGGATGTTTAAACTGTGATCCAAGTTCCAGCATAAGCCCCATCCCTACCAACAGGTCTACTAGGACTGCTTTGGAGAGGTGCAGAGGCAGTCAAAATTCATTATTCCTTCATTTGCCATCTGAGAATGCTCTGAAAGCCCTTGGAGTCCCAAAGTCTCAGTTTACACCAGTTCTACAGCTGGTTGCACTGGATAAGAAGGACCAGTGCAGGAAAAAAGCTTCACACATTTTTGTAATGTAGATGAGTTTTGACTGACAGGTTGACCTTAGCTTCCTTTATTTAGTACTGAAGTATGATACTCTGGTTCATGGAAGTAAAAATAATCCATCTCTTTTCTGTCTGTATGTAATTCAGAAAACTTCAAAAGCTCTTACAAATCTCCATAGATGTCAGCTAATAATGTAGTGGGTTTGGACAGACTCAGGTATGAGTCTGGAAGCTAATAGCTCTTTCCCCTTAGGAAATCACTGGTGGTCTTTCCTAAAGTGTCAGCCAAAAGATCATTAACATTTCAGTCAGTTTTAATTGAATAAGACCACACATGTCAATAATTTCATTCTGCATCAACTATAAGACCTTGACAGACAGCATCCTGCCCAGTCTGCCACACCATGTGGGCTGAATTTTAACTTGTAACGGACCACAAATCAGTCTCTTAAAACCTGAAAGTTTATCATGGAAATGGATACTACTTTTCTAAAAGACTGAGATTTCAAAGATGAGATACCTACTACATGCAACCATAAGAAACAACATGCTTGTAAACATTACAGCTTTTCAAAGAGGGAGGGATATGGCCACAGATCATTGAAACATGCTCTGGGAAGATGGTGGGATTCTTGTGAACTTTGCAAACTTCAGTCATGTACCATTAAAACATCCCACAGTTCTTGTGCTCAAACCATCCTGCAGATGATCTACTCAGCAGTTCAACTTCTGTCTCTTTACACTGGATTTCAAAACACAAGCAATCCCAAGCTTTGAAACAAACTGCACTTCTAAGGTGTTGAAGGATGTGCATAACAAAGATGCATCAGTAATCATGCAGAATTTATTCAAAAGGTGTTAAAAATTATATAGATATATCTAAAATCTATAAGCATCATTTAAATATATGTGACAAAAATACTCAGCCTGTCGCATATTCTATTACTTCATGAGCAAAAAAAACTACTGAATTAGTATCTAAATATTTTTCACAGCAATTAAAAAACAAACAAAAAAAAACACAAACCATGAAGTTGATTTTGAGGCAACATTCAAAATCTCTTGTTTTGTCAGGCAGTCAAGTGGGAGCTGTATTATCTAATTCTTATCCTGTTCCACCAGACTGGACCTCCTGCTGCTTACTGTTTGTAAAATGGCAGCTTCCCATGAGAACCCAGATGTGTTTTCTCCCAGTTAAGAATAAAAAAAAAAATTAGAACTCTTTTACACTGTGTTTAGCCTGACTTCTGGTGACATTCATTTCAGGTGTTTATTTCTAGGAAGATGGGTAGCCATAAAGTCAAAGTGTAGGCTTTGTGAATCCCCTGTGTAATAATGAAGATAGAAAATGGTTAATTAACATAGAAGATGCATGATGTTAGCACACATCTTTACACGCCTGTTCAAACAACAACTCTTACAGTGATGCAAGCAAAAGTACAAGTAAAAGAATATTAACAAATCCAAACTGACAATAATCTGCAGTATGCCAACTACATTTTAATAAATTGGCACTAATAGTGATACATGCATACATAGGTATGTATATAGTATAGAAATTTTTTGTTTTTCTAAAGTGTCTTTTTGTGACATCTGGACTAAAAATGTGAATAAAAGCATAAAAAAAATTACCAAATTACAGCACAGCACTAGTATGACAGCTCTAACCTTACTATTTCTTTTACAGAATTGTGTATGTGTTTCAAGAAGCAACATTACAGTTTTCATCTGCCTAAAATTTCCAGTTGTGAGAAATAGCTGATGGCTAATGACTTCTAGAATATTTTTAGATTGCTTTAATTTTATGAATAAATGGATATTAAGGTTATTTATATGCATTTCCCTCCACCTTTGGAATTAATTTTGTTCTGCTTTAACATAATAAAAGACATTTATGGTTAAGATTTACTTCTTTAAGCATAAATGTGATACTGTTGGTGATCTTTCGTTTACAATTAGAGGCTCTTTTTCCAACAATAATGGCCATATAAAAGTATATGTATTTCTGCTCTATAAAAAATGATAGCATAGCCACTTTTCTGTTTCAGGCGGTTAATTTTAGAGCTCTCTTGCACAACTTTAGTGTAGTTCCTTTACCCTCCACATGCACAGATATAGGATCAGTTATAAGTTCTTTTCAGTTAGATGGCCACATTTTTCTTCAAAATCACATTTGGAAATTTAGAATTCATGAAAGCCAGCATAGAAATAGCAGCAAATACATCTCTTTATCTCTATGAACTAAAGAGTGCTGTTTAGAAGCAGATGACCCAAGTTATAATTTAGAAACAATGAACCAAAGGAATTTCTTCACTAGAGAACTAAGGAGCCTTAACTAGTGTATCAATAACCAGGGACCACATCTTGCCTTGTTTGCTTGCATTGAAATCAAGCATGTAAAAGTAATAAACACTGCATGCTGGAAATACTGTACCTTTGTCTACACAAAACCAGGAGAAGTCTAACCTGAAATATCAGTTTGTTGCCATTTGCCAGAACTGTCAGTTATTACTAGGAGTAGTGGGGAGTATGTGATAAAGACCACACTAAATTAATTTTAATTCTCCAAGAGAGGAGTAACTCATAGTTGTGGTGGCGTTTCAGGGGTCATGGCTGTATCTAGTGGTGCAGCACAAAGAGATGAATTATGTTTCCAGTGTTTCTAAAACCATTAATAAGCTGAAGAGAAAGAACATTTTTATCATTCTTCTTGAAATACTGCTGTAAAAAATGTAACACATTCTTACATTAAATCAGTGAATTTGTCTATCTGTTGGCCCCTTTAACAAATTTGGTTAGTGGTTGTTTTAATGGAGATTTTTGTTTTTAAGCCAAACGAGAACCATAGTAACTGTGCACTTCCTAAAACATTTCATTCATGAATGGGAAATGAGCCTACAGATCTTCACTCACATGAGTAACCACATTGATATCCCTGGGCCTTCCATTATTAAGAGCTAGAACTGCGAGTATAAATTTGCATGATTTGGATGTGGCACTTCATTACTTTGTAAGAGTGAAATCTGTAGCTGAAATCAATAGCTGAGCATGTGAGGCATATAAAAGATACACATTCTTTCATGGAGGTCTGATTGCAATGCATCTTTCAATTTTGTTTCGGCATCAACAGATAAGCATATCATTGTAAAGAGACATACAGGCTATAGACAGTAATTACAAAGAAGCATTTTAGATAGACATTCTAACCTCAATAGAGGAGTTGGGAATAGTCCACCAGAAAGAACAGAATAATAGTGAAAAAGGTCAACGCTTCTTGAAAAACTAACATACTAAGTCACAGACCAAGTTTTTGGCTCTCTGTCAATCAGTAGTGTAACTGTTGTCAATCATTCCCTCTAACCTCGTTTGCGATTTTTGAATGGCCACAAAAGAAACTTTTGTTGGTAATTATGGTCTTTACAATTCATCTGAGTCACAGGCAGGATTTTCATAGCCTGCCTGTGGAATAGACATGGCATACCCCAAGCTGCGCTCATGTATGTCCAACCAATTGAAGCTGAAGTTTCCCACGATAATATGAAAGGAAATAGACAACTCTGACAAACACAAGTCATTCTAAAAATAACAGGAAGAGTGGAAAGGGACAGGATAGCCAGGGCCTTCTGGTTCACTTTTCCTTTTCTTCCCCCCTTCCCCTCAAAGAGGATAAATATGACAACTCTTTCTTAGAAAGTGTGCAGTTAGACAGGATATGCACCTGTGCATCTTGAATCCTCTGAAAGAGCATTTATATCCTCTACCTAACCATATGTTTCCTATTACACTGATCAGCAGCATTCTGCTTAAAAATTAATGCCAAGAATTAATGTTCCTTCATTTATTTTTTAATTCCAGAGTTCCCTTAGGATTTTTCCTTTCCCCAAATATTTCCACCTTCCACAGATACATTTTCTTTTTGTTTTCTTTGGCTATCAATTCCAGCAACCTATCTTGTCCCTGCTCAAAATGTGAAGAAAAGATTTGCGAGAGAAGGTTCTTGCATAAAACCCAGTTTTGGAGTTGATCCAGTAGAGTAACAAATCTGGTAACATCAAAGGAAGAACATCTGAAACTGGGACTTAGGCAGAACAGCTTTTTCAACAAATTGCAGCCTCTATAAATTTACCCATTTCTAAACAGCCGAGGCTGTTTATTTGCTTATTTTCCTAGCCTCGCAGAAAGAAAGGCTGAAACAACTTTGGAAAAATAACAGCAAAGTTGTCCAACGGAAACTAGCCCCTCTACTGTAAACAGTGCCTCTCCCCAAACTACGCAGCTGCACAAAGCAGAGACAATACAAGGGACCCTCAGCATCATTAACCAACTTCCCTTCCTCACCAAACAGTCATTTCGATAAAGCAATTACAATAGCATTGTGGAACAGTAGAACAAAAAAATAACCTTACCAGCTTCTCCTACAGTATATTGCTGAAAGGAAAACAAAACCCCCAGCTGCCGTATCGCATGCAATTGGTCTCCCAGAATGAATTGACTGAAAGAACTATGAAAGGCTAAAGTCTTTCGGCCCCTCAGTTCAGCCTCTCTTCAGCTCCCTCTCTCCGAGCCTCCTCACAAAGCCATTCTCCTGCTCCCTAATCCTCGCACAGGAAAAAGCAGTGTGCACCAAATGACTTCAGCAGAAGCAATTCTCTCGGGGGGTGGGGGAAGAGATGCTGCTGCCACTCAGCCTTCCTCCCGCGCCACACGGCCTCCGCAGGGAGGGCACCCAGACGAGCTCGCCGGGCACTTGGGCAGCACATCCCTACACAGAGAACGCTTCAGGACAAGGCACGGGAAAGTGCACGTCTCCCTTCACCACCCGCCCAGCTGCTTATTTCTGAAATGAGCACACCCCGCGTACTTCAGGAGTTCCCCGTGTGCATCTTGGTTAGACCCCACTGAAGCAGTTAGCCTTTTTTTTTTGTTCTTTTTAAATTAGCTGTGTGACCTCCTAAAGCTGTTGTTGGGCCTGAGATTTTTTTTCTTTCCAACAAAGAACATGTAAAAAAACCTTAAATATTTCAAACAGCAAGATAACAGTAAAGACATTCGTTCAGCAAATCAACAATAAAAAATGTAAGAAACAAGAGCCCAAAAGATATGAAATAAATAACATTTGGTATCACCAAATTAAAAGCAACATACAAAATCAATTTGTGCCTACCTGAAATAGTTTGATAGCTAAACTCAGGACAATTACTTTTTTCATAACAAAAAAGATTTCTGTCTACATTCTCAGTTATGTAAAAAGAGACAGCATTTTTTCACATAATTTGTCTTGAAAGCGTGCCATAGATAATGAGGTAACATACCCTGCATATTCTCTGGTTTTCAAGAAAGCATTAAATCTTTGTTACAGCAACGCTGTTGTCATATTAGTTTTTAATGTAAGTTTTACCTTTTTGAGAGATGAGGAAACTCAGAAATAGACAGCTGCCACAAAGTAAATCAAAGACCTGGAAAAGCAGATGGCATAATTTCACATCTTAAATGATGGCTGTGAGCCTTTCAGTAATAATTTATAAGGAGACTTCCTCCTGCTTGTTCCTCTGCTCGGCAGCATGCTGTTTGAGCCTTTCAGACAAAATAAATAGACTTCAAACCACCAGCTTCACACACACCAACACTTACCAATGCTATTTCAACCTGACACAAGCTGACTTTGTTCCTCTGTGACCCTGGACAGAAGACTGAGGTGACAGTTTGATGGATGAGATCTTTTTTTCACAATATGGGTTGTGACTTCACAGCTCTGTCTCCCCATTATTGCTTAGCTCAAGGAGGAGACAGGAGCAGAGGAGGATCTTCCACCATGCAATGACATTTTAACAGTGAAAGTGAACCAACTGTGTACAATAAATATCTGGAACATCTTTTTCCTACCTTGAAATAGAGAATCTGGCGAACCTCTTTCTACTTTTGTTTGGGTTAGGATGTACAGGGATCAATGAGAGGAATTAATACCAATGTTTTACTCCAAATCATATTTTAGTTTAAGAAAATGGCAATGTCAACAGGGAAGGAGGGAAGGAGGGAAGGAGGGAAGGAGGGAAGGAGGGAAGGAGGGAAGGAGGGAAGGAATTCTGTGGCTTTGGTTTTTTTTTTCTTTCTTTTTTTTTCATTTATGACCAAAGAACAATTGAGCTATGAGTTTTGTGACCTGTCTCTTAACTGTGCTTATTTAATTACCTGACTAAGAATCTTGGATAATTCCTTACTGGACAACGGTCTTACTGCAGTAACTTGAGGCAAACAATTGTAACATGAAGTCTTTTATTTATTACATCTGAATTATCATAAAGTATCAGAGGATTAATTTGTATTAAAACTGGTATCTGCAAATTCAGTATTTGAATGCAGACTCAATTGTCTGCTAAAATGAGTTCAGAAATCTTTTCACAACGTTAACATATTTCACATTAAAAACTACCAAATTTCACAAACCTTTCCATGAAGAACTTGCCTGTCCATGAAAAAGTTGAAAAAGGAAGACAGTGAATGAACTCTTTGAAGTTTAAGGCTCTGTCTCCATAGGCTTGAGATCATTAGCAGACTCCCTATTGTGTCAAGTCAGACTCTTATTTCCTTAGAGAGGAACACAGATTGCTAGTATCTTTATATCTTTGCTTCTGCTTGTTCATCTAATCAGATGGGTTCGTTATGATAATATTGGAGAGTGTCAAATCTCTGATTTTACAGGTGGCTACTGAGGCCAAATGACCAGGCCCAATGAATTCTCCGGCAGGAAGCTAAATCTTTGCTGTTCTACACTAGTGCATCCCATCATCAGTGATCCTTGTGCTCTGAAAGATGATTTATGAAAACAAGGACTAGTCTACTTTAGATGAAAGATAAAATTCTTATATATTATGTATTTATTATTACACAAATCATGTTGCTATTGTTTCTAGGTTTGAATTTGATATTCATAATTCTGTCTAAAAATGTACAAAGTCACTCCAGTAGAAAAAAATTTATCGTAAATATATGCAGCTCCCATTCATTCTTTTGAAAATACTACTGTCTTTCCAAAAATATTCACTTCATTTCAGATTATGGTATTTATATTCTTCCATATTTATGAATATTTTTCTTTCTGGAGAATTCCTGTGAGATAGTACCCAACTCCTGATAATATTGAAAGATTGATTGATATTTGAAAAAAAGCA
This sequence comes from Merops nubicus, assembly GCF_000691845.1. Taxonomy (NCBI): domain Eukaryota; kingdom Metazoa; phylum Chordata; class Aves; order Coraciiformes; family Meropidae; genus Merops; species Merops nubicus. The sequence continues at coordinate 63,234 of NW_008603757.1, read as the reverse complement.
AAATCTGACAGGTTTATGCAGAGGAATACCTGCAGTTTTCTCATTCCATCAATTCAACTCTTATTTTTAAATTATTTTCCTTTCTGACAAACTTTAGAATTCTTTAGAATTACACACTGGCTTTAGGTGACTCCATTCAGGGATTTAGGTGGGGTTCTAGCATGGTGAAAGTCATGTGTTGTGAATTTCACCCCTCAGAAAGGAGTTTTAAGAGATGTACTTTTGAACCATTTATATCTCATTTACAACTTCTAAACTGCTGTCATTGTTTCTTTATCTCCAACAATCTGAAAGCATTCCCATTGTAAAGAAGAAAGTATATGAAGTGTTTTAGAAACGGTAAGACCTCTTCACAGCCCACTTTATATAAATAAATAATTTCTAAATAACAAAAATTCATACCATCCAGCATCTAGTTAACTATGATAGGCACAAACCAGAAGAGCTCTGCCTGTCAAAAGAAAGTGTGATGCATGAAAAGCACAGACACCTTTGTACCCGGAAAACAGTTAAAATGAGTTTGATTCGGGGCGGGGGGGAGGGAATAAATCCCACAATAGGACATAATAACCAAAAACCGCAGGCACTAAAAAATTGAAAAAGCTCATTTTTCTCATTCTTGTAGTAGAACACAACTTTTAGACTAATTTGTGACAAATGCCTGAAGAAAGTCAGAGCTTTAGGAAATGTCAGCTGGTTTACACACTTGCCTCCACAGTTTTTTTTTCTCACAATTATGTCCTTTTTTTATCTGTATCATCTGTCAGAAACACCTTTTTTTGGCATATCATTTACTTTTGTCTGTGTTTCTTGAATTCACAAAAAGTATAAGGCAAGGTCATTTGGATAATAGCCCTGCATTTTTAATAGCAATTGTAAGTGCATTTCAAAATAATCTTTTCTGCAAGCAGAGTGGTGCAGGCAATTACACTGGAAAAAGACTCCAGCAAAACTGAACTTTAAAGATTACTCAGCTCTTTGAGCCGAGCTAGTGTGACTGAGTAGTGCAATCAACTGCAGTTCTTGGATTTTTTGCTTATCTTCTTCTAGAAAGAAACTCCCTGTAATTCTTAAAGGCAGTGTATAAAATAGAGGCAGCGTATCTTTATAAACAGAAGAAAATGCACATTTTACGGGTACATGCAGTATCTGACTTATAAGCATTTGATCTAGAAAGATGAGTTCCATAAATGGTCAGTAGATGCTCTAGAGAGCACACCTTTTAACGGACACCTTAACACAGTCAATTAATATTAAAACTTCACCATTCAAAGGTAAGGCTGTTTAATGATCTGTGCTCAGCCAGTCTATTACACATGTATGTTGAATTCAGGGATATTTTGTAGTTACTTCAGAGGACTTATTTCTGAGAAAGCAGTGTGGTGGCAACTGTGCAAACTGGAAGAGGAATAACCTGGTGAGAAGGAAGGATGACTGTTAGCAATGAGCAAAGAACACGGTAGAAAAACAAAGTTGTGTAAAAGAAAAAGAGAGAAGAAACTCAGATGATTAGAGAGTCACTCTAGCAAGAAGGTTACTCAAGTCAGTGTTTCACTTTGACAAGGGTTTTCTAATAGCATTTCCTTTGGGTTTGATCTCCATGGACTCAGTCTAAACCTAGTCTCTCTTTGTTTTTGTTTCTGAGTTGGATGAAAGCAAGGATTCAGCAGTGCAGCTGGGTTTACATTAAGAGTGTATGTGTGAAACTGAGGATATCTGGCTTGGAACTTCAAAGCATGTCAGCCAAGGTTGGTGCATCTAGCCTGCAAACTTCAGTAAATATGTCAGTCTTCCTCAAGTTTAACAGAAGAGCAAAATTAAAACAGCAAACGGAAAGAAAAGTCTCTAGCTTTTAAAAGGTTACATCTTCATTCCTCCTCAATGTACAAGCTGTAAGGAGCAAGAAAAATATTGTTCTCAACAAACTAGGCAGAAAACGTGTTCTGAGTACCTTTTCAGAAGCTTTGGCATATGTGGCATGCTGGTCAGAGAACAACTGGTCAGAGATGAGCCAGCACTGTCATTTGGGGTAGTGGGACACTGCTCTTGTGGAGCCAGGAAAAAACCCCTGTAATCCAGCCCATCCTTTGCAGCCCTCTGCACCAGCCTGGGGATGAGTGGGCAGCCTGGGATCAGGAGACATCTGTGCTATGGACATTGCCTGATTTTTTTTAATGATTAGATATTGTCCTCACATCACAATTGTACTCACAAAGATTGATAGGATCAGCCACACAGACGTAGGGATTGAGAAGACTAAAAGGCCTTTGCAAGCTCAACCATCAACATTTTTGTAACCCTTTCAGTGTTTAAAGACAAACATCTGCATAAAAAAAATTCCTAGGCTTGAAGTCTCAGGCTGTTAAGTTCTTCAGAGACACATATTTTCCTCATAGTTCAGAGGTTTTAAGCACAGTTGGAATTCAAACTTTTGGATATTACTACAGTAAAAACATATACACAATGATTTACATAGTGATATTCTTGCCCTTTTTTCCAAAACAAAGAGAAATTAATATTGTTAACTTGGGTGTATTTGAGAAGAGGGAGGAAAAGTAAGGGATAAAGTGGCATGCTGACATATGGTACAAATAACTTAAGGGAAACCGCCCTGCAAACTGCTGCTGCAAAAAAAGCATCATCAATGTCTTACAGTTAATCAGACTCCATATAAGAAATCGACTTATATGAACAAGAATTTGTAGTACTGAGCTGTAATATAAGCACTGTTGCAGATTTACCGTCTCATTAGAGATTCCTCCTAGGAGTTATCATCACATTCACATGACAAGAAAAAATAACATATGACTTTATCTGGACATTATCCAGTAACGTATGCGAAGAAAAGCAGTAGAATATTAGGTGTGAGAAATGCCTGAGTTAATATCATGCACTGCTCTTTCTGTGAGGAAATGTGTTTTTCTTTTTAATTTGTGCAGAACAATGTAAGATAAACCTGTTGCTATCCAGGACAGGTTTCAGAGTATACACTGAGTGGGGTAGAGGGTTCAGAAAGCAACAAGATGGCCCAGAACTGGAGAAACAAGGATAGGAACTTGGAAAAGCAGCTCTGCAAAGCTGGAGAAATAGGTCAGCTTAAGTGGGACCCCACTTTCGTGTTTGAATCTACTGTAAGATCTCACTCCAGGCACTGCAGGTGCTATGCATCTCTCTGGCAACTCAGCAATAATCACCATCTCTCATTTAGATGTGACTCCACCCCAATGCCCCAGCTCAGACTTGTAAGAAGAGGAAGAGGGTAGCAGGCCTGATGGTCAAACATAAGAGAAACTTCTGCTCACCATGAAGAGGAGGCTCAAGCTGACGTAACCTGAGAACTAATTTCTGACCACATAAAAACTTTAAGGGTAGCTTCCTTTAGATTTCATTTGTATAGATAAAAAAATCAAAATACCTAAAATTTAATTTAATTTCTGTATTAAGCTCTAATAATCACTCATTTTATGTATTCTTTTGCTCAGGTTTCTCTAACCATTCTGTTTTTTCCTTGCTATTCACATTTTTCCTTCCTGAATTTATTCTGTGGTTTTTCAATTTGACAGACAAATTTCTCTCTCTTATATCAGCTTACTGATCCAGTTCAATGTAGTCATGAAGATATTTAAATATATTCACACATGGATTTCCTTCCACTTAATCAACTCCATTAAACCACAAATTTTAATCTGAACTGTGTAAACTTTGTGCTAAGGCCAAACCTAACTTGATCGTAATAAATAGACAATAACCAAAATGTGTACTTGTCCCATAACAATCATCTGTAAGGAGGACAAGAGGTGTGATGGAAAAGGCTAGAGTACAACCT
>NW_008603757.1:54850-59377 GCF_000691845.1 Merops nubicus | reverse complement strand
AGCAAGCGCTCTTTCCTGCAGCAGCTGCAGTGAGACTTATGTGACCCAGCTATTTTTTAACAAAAAGACTGAATCCCATTTCAGTTCAAGTACAATCACACTCGTACAATCTGTTGGGAGCTGGATTTGATAATTTCTGCATAGCTGTTTCTGGAACTAGCAGGCTTGACTCCCATGCAAACATACTTCCCTGTGGATCAGCCTTACAGGAAAAAAAATAAGCATTTATACTTCCAAATGCAAACTGTTAGGGAGATACCTCCAAAAGCTGATGATTGAACCTTCTGCATAATTTTGAAAGAGGAGAGGCTCCCTCCTATGGTTAAACCATGCAAAACTGTGAGCACCATCATGAACATGGATTCTGCAGACCTGGTCACGTGGTAAATACACTAGCTAGCACACTGCCTTAAGAAAGAAAACTATAAAACCCCCACTATTACATATGCTAGATATCTGGAAATTGGGGTAGAAATCTGTATTTTGCGAAGAACAAAAATGATATTCTAAAGATAATATCATATAATAGTAACAATGGCATTAGTCTTGGTTTTCAAATGAAAGCTTAATGCCAGCCATTAAAGTCCACACCTCCCCCCAGAAATTCTTTTACAAATATTCTGCTATGCTTCTGTAATATTTTAATAGCTAAAATGGCATGTCAGTCAGAGGAGGTCCACCTTTCTGGAATAAACTTTAGATAGAGAAAAATAATGAAGATACATTGCATAAAATGACCAAATGCATTTAACTTCATATCAATCCCATTAGGAATGTAAGGTTTACCAAATGAAGTGTAACACCAGAAACAAATAGAATTTGTGATTTGATGTATACTTATGTTTTCGTCCTAGCTTTTATCTTTTGTTTTCTTACATTGTAAAGCAAAGATTCTGAAACTAAAAGCTGTGAATTAATGGACTGGAAGGTTCAGAAACAACGTGGTTTTACTTATCTAAAACAAATAGCATCTGCATCCTGAATTCAATAATGCCACTTGCCTAAAGGGCATAGGCATGTCAAGAACAGGAAAAAAGAAAAGTTTAAGACAATATTCAGTTGTTAGTTTTTGACTTGAAACAGATTGTGGTTTTAAAATTTCCTTTATTACAATTACAGCAAGTAAACTTTTTCACCAACTCTCTCTGGGCAGCTCAGTTTACATTCAAGCCTACCAGACCTAAAATGAGTTGTCAGGAGTGTTTGGTTTCCATTGTTTTTATGGCAACAGTATTTATTATGTTAAAAAATAAATAAATAAATTAGAAATTGATAGTCTGCTTGGAGAAATAATATTGTTTCCCCTAAGTTAATTATGCGTTGTTTTGCAACTGAAAAAAAAAAAAAAAAACACAGTGTCTAAAATTGTTTAACTTATTTCATATTTTAAGAGGCTCTAATCTTGGCCTTTCATTTCTTCCATTCCAGTGTCAATACCTGGGAGTACAACAGCATATGTGACTGAGTACACTAAACAACTCTTGACTGCTAAAATTTTATTGTGGTATACTCAACACCTGCACTAGCACACTTTTCATTAATGGACTACAGTAAATGTTTATATAACTACCAAGAGAATTTATTAATACAAACAAGAGTTCTTGAGATTGATCATCTTTTGCAACAACTGAGCTCTACAGTAAAATTCAGCCCAACATATACACAGTTCTCTGAGGCAGCTTAGATTAGTGAAGTAAAAATCAACCCTTACCTTGAGGTAAGAAAACCTATTTGTCCTACATGTCATTTTTTTTGCAGAGTTTGAACAATTACAGCTTTTATGAAAAACAAAAAGAACAGCTTCAATTTTCATATAAATATTCAATTCATTTGCAACTAGACTTCATATCTGATTTGGGTTTTGACAAGCCAACAATCATTAGGTTTTCTGAGGGCATTGAAGGTCTGCTCCAACTCCATCTGAAGCAAGAAGGACAACATGTACTGACTCGCTCAACAGCTATGTGGAATCATAACTGGATGACTTAAGAGCTAGTCCTGTGTCTCCCCTGCGACACCAACACATTTTCTCAAGCAGTGAGCTGGTACTGGATCAGGACCCGGCCCCAGGCTGGCACATGAAGAGAAAAGCTAGTGGAAGTACATGACATGCATGTATTATCAGCTGGCTTTTAAGCAGTTTTCCTTATCTCAGCCTATCACTGTCTCAAAAGTTTGAGAACTGTGGCAGAGGACTATAAAAAGAGCTGGGACAGCTGGGCAGACCCTCCACAGTCAGGACCACTGCAAACTTTCAAGTAAACTTGAGTAAACATTGATTGTAACAGAATGATCATTCCCCTCTTGTCACCACTGGTGAGGCCACAGCAGGAACACTGACTCCAAATCTGGGCTTTCCAGTACAAGAGAGAGAGTGTGACATACTAGAGAGTGTCTGGTAAAGTGCCACAAAGGTGGTTAAGAGACTGGAGCATCACTCTTATGAGGAAAGGCTGAGAAAGCTGGGACTGTTCAACCTGGATAGGAGAAGTCTCAGAGGGATCTTATTAATGTATATAAATACCTGAAGGGAGGGTGCAAAGAAGATGGAGACAGGCTCATTTCAGTGATGTTCAGTGACAGATCGAGAGGCAATAGGCACAAACTGAAACTCAGGAGGCTCTCTCCGATCATAAGGAAATGTTTTTTCACTGTGAAGGTGACCATACAGTGATGCAGGCTGCTCAGAGATCTTGTGGAGTCTCCATCTCTGGAGATACAGAGAATCTGTCTGGACAGGGACCTGGGCAACCAGATCTAGGTCACCCTGCTTGAGCAGGGGGTGTTGGACCAGGTGACCTCCAGCCATCCCTTTCAACCTCAACCATCCTGTGATTATATGAGTAAGAAACAAAAAGTGATAGAAACTGAAACACACAAGAAACCCTCATGATTTCATAGTTTTATGTATGGTCATTTACACACAAGCAAATGTGTTATGGGCATTACAAGAGTGTAGCCTTGAAGAACATAAAAAATAAGTCATAAAATCCTTGAGAGGAATGGGCTTTAAAATGTAATTGCCAGCAGCAGCCAGGACACCTCATATTTCACAAGTAACACATAAAGCAATTTTGCATGCCATCTCATCCATTTATTCTGCCATTGCTCTGTTAAATTATTTAAAAATACATTCATCTTCAAGGGTAGGTATAAGCTACAATTTTATTAAAATAAAGAATACAATAAATACATAAATCTAACTAATTGCACTAGTCCCTGCTATGAAAATACTCTCCAATCTCTTCCTCATCTGCCTTACCATTTCCCTATCTCTCTCCTAAAATATCTTTTTTTTCATTGTGTCCCAGGTCACTGCATGTGAGTGGAGGTTGAAGAAGAGATGGAAGAGGTTACACAGAGCTGTTCTGGGTCATACTAACCCCAGTAAGTAACCTGCTGGATAGAAGCCTTCATATCCAGAAGTACACTCTACCAGATTTCAAGGCCTTTCAGTTCTTCTATGCCCTCTTATTCAAGGATGTGGAGGACAAACCCTCAGAGTATAAATTTCTGAATGAAATTCAATTTCAAGCATAATTATCATGCATAATAGAAGAGTAAGAAGTAATAATATTTTAAGTATTGTACCCTGGAAATGTTCAGTTTTCTATAATGCAGTTAATTGACTTATTTTCCAGACAAGGCAATAGAAACAATATCAGAAGTGCTTGAAGCGAGCCATATATAAAACATGCAAAATATGTTGGTTTTGGGTTGTATGTCATTTCAGCCCATACAGTAGCCACATGGTAGGACTGACTCAAGGACAAGATGTGGCATCTCTCATTCATGGAAATAGTTCCACTGAAATCAACAAGGTTTCTTGAGTGCATCTAGATTATGCACACAAGAAACTTTCTAATTCCACAGATTACCTTCATCAAATAATTTGTTGATGATGAACTGCAGCAAGAGGTGTTTTTTTTTTCACTGCACACATGGACTTAGGCACATATACATATATGCATATACACATACACATCACTGAAATGTTTCACTCTAAATCACAGTAGAACACGTGTCCCTTTATTTTTCATTTTAATTGTCAGAGAAGCTTGACAGTACGCTTCTATTTATCTCTCCTCTGAGATCTCACAGAGCTTTTAAACCAAGTGAAGTCTTGAATATGCACCATATTTAAATGAGAATGGAGGTGAATATACTCTTTGGCAGCAGTGGTGCCTCCAAAGGCAAACACTTTCTCCTATTTCCATTGCTGTTGCTGAAAGCCATGCTCCGAGTCTTGCACTCTGGCTGGGAGTCCACTGAGCCGGTTTCAACGGGGCTGGCAGGGGTCATGCTCCCCAAGGGAGGAGGTCAGCCCCGTGGCCTGGGAGCAGGGGGCAGGGGAGCCAGAGGGTGACCCCACACACCATGCATTGTGCTCAGAGGCTGGAAGTCAGCCCTGCTTATGCTGGATCACGCAGCAAACCAGCCTGACGCGTCTGACAGCCGGGGGTCACTTTCCATCGTGGGGATCTTTTCATACGGGCAAACCTTTCTGCATGTTTCTATCATTTCAAT
>NW_008603757.1:18586-54819 GCF_000691845.1 Merops nubicus | reverse complement strand
GGAATGGCTCACAGGCGACATTTTGGCATACTGATGAACACATTTTCCAAGAGGATTAGAAGAAGAGAAATAATCGTAGGCGCCTTGCCATTAACACAAAACGAAATTGCACAATACATGCTGATGCTCCTTATAAATAAGCAGTGTGTGGCAGTGGAAAGGATATTGTGGAGAGAGAGACGAGGTATTAACACAACATTTTGAAGTTTGCACTCCACCTCTATTGCTATTGTGTGCTTCCACCCTGACCTTGGGTAACCCTGAGCTCACTGTTCTTTCCTTACCTGTCCTTATAATGGAGATATTGTTCCCCCAAAGATAGTCATTGTTGGGAAAAAGCCATTAAACTTTATGAGATACCCAGTTATGCTGTGAAGGAGTATCATAAAAAAACCTTTGAGCCTATAAATAAAAGTTATATATGAAAGAAGATTACAAGGTTTATAGCTTACAGTTATACCTTGATATTGTTTGTTTTTGAATTATTTAAGGAAAATAATAATGATGCTATCAGCCCTATCATTGGTATTATAAGAAATGAATTGGTGGATATTGCTGTGTCCAGTTTTCAGAACTATTTAGCATTTTTATTGCCCTGCCAGAGAACTTAATAGTATCTTTCAGAAATTATTTATACATTACTAGTCAAAGAAAATCTCAAAAAAAAGCAGTTCATTGGTGTGTTCCTTTTACTGCTCTTTTCACAGAATGAGCAGAAAGAACCATAAATCAGAAAAAAAAGATTTATAGTATGTAGAAATTATCTAGGCATTTGGCCTAGATGGAATTTCATTTTTAAAGGATTCACTTAACAAATTTCATAAGACATTCGAATCACATTCAACAAATCATCCTGTCTCCAGTAACAGAGAAAGGTGATGCGTTGCACACCCAAGAGCTGCCCTGAGAGCAAACCTGTGTTGTGCAACCCTTCACAATATGCCAGGTGCCCAGGAGCCAGATGTGCCAGGACAGTTTCTCCAGATAGACTGGCCCAGTACAGCCAGCTTCTTGACAAACATCATGCACCCTTTGTAGTACTACAAAGAACAGCCTAGGAGGAGAGAACAGACACACACTTTAAGCACATGCCCTAAAGCCAACAGATAAAAATCTCAGCTATGTGAAAAACAGCTGGAAGCCTTACTATGGCATGCAGTGGGGACAGCAGTGTATTCTGTGCCAGAAGTGGGCATCCGCTGCATTCACCAAAGCTGCTCCTTCACACAGGGACATCCTGAAGCATCATTAGAGAGCTGGTTGCAGCAGGCCCATTGTTCAACCAGTTGCTGATCTGCCCTGTGAAGATCTCCAGAGCTCAAAGTTACCTGTGTACAAGTATGTTTCTATTTCTCATTCCTACACCCACTAGCCCTAGGCCTTCTCGACCTTCTACTCCCAATGTACAACCAACTTTAGTAGGGGGAAGGGGGGGAAAAAAGATATTACTCTTTTCCTTTCTTTCTCTTTCTTGTTCTCCGTTAAGATCCAACACCTCCACTGCAACAGAGTATGCATTAGGTCAAAATTTCCAGTGAGTAGACTCAGTTCTGCATTGCAGCAAGTGTTTAGATTTAATATAGTAGGACTGTAAATCCTTAGATACTCAGTTTTAGGCTGCAAAAGAGAGTCATCTACTATGCTGGTACAGAGCCTAGAATAATGTACTTTTCAAGTACAGCATAATATAAAAATAATAATGTATAATGCAATATAATACTATGAATAATAAAATGAAGCACTAAAATTAGAGCCAGAAATGACATTAAGATTTACTTACTACTCCTACTAGATTTGTGACACTGACAGTGATTACAAAGGCAAAAAGGGAAGTAAACTCCATCCATACTCTGAACAGCTATATTGAATGGTACTGTATGAAGTATGGTTGATGTAGGGTGGCTAGAGGGAAACCAGCACCAGTCTGCTTTTCCCAAAGCCTTGGCAGTCACTGAAGTGGAAAAGAAAAAAATTACCTTTTGCAGCTAAGACAGATCATCTATGTGCAAATAGGGGCTGTGGTGCATAGAAATAGTCAGGAATTCGGGACATTAAATGCTTTTCATCATGAAATTATAATTCCAAAATATTTATTCAAAAAGATAAACATTTCATTAAGGTATCCAGCTTGGAGTTTTAAATCAGTCTCCTCAGCTGAAGTGACTGTCATAAGGTTAAGCTAGTTTTGGGGTGAATCTTGGGAGGTTTTTCCCCTTCTGGAGAGCAGCTTTAAAATACTCTTTGTTGGTTGTTTTTTTTTTTTTTTTGTGTTTTTTTTTTTTTTTTTTTTTTTTTTTTTTTTTTTTTTTTTTTTTTTTTTTTTTTTTTTGGTTGTTTTTTTTTTTTTTTTTTGTTTGTTTTTTTTTGTTTTTTTGTTTTTTTGTTTTTTTTTTTTTCTTTTAATCCCTGAAAATTTTAATGGGATGGGAAAATTGTTTCCTGCCCAGCTCTCATGGTGAGTGGCTGGCAAATGATAGCAAGACAGAGAATGCAAACAGCTGGATTGAATCACTGCACTTAGCAGATCCACAATATGCAGTTGTGGATGCACCAGTAAAGAGACTTCTTCCAGACTCCAGGACAGACATCTGGCTCTAAGGGAATTACGAGACTATCAGGGAACATGGTACATCACAGACCAAATTAACAGGTTAATTAATCACCCTGTAATTAGCATAGATGTGTAATGATCTCCCTTCACTGTCTTTTGAGGTAAATATTCAGATACAAGAAGACACAGCAGATCCTTGAACTGTCCTACTGAGATACTGGTACTTGACAAAAAATTAAGCCCAAAGGCACTGTTACACCTTTCTGAAAATACAAATATATTTCTACAGTAAAGCTATTTCAGAAGCATTACCTAACACTTTTCACTAGCAGCACAATTTAGTGGAAAATCATTACACATAGGAGAAAACACATCTTATAAAAAAAGACATACAGAGTCAACCTCAAGAGAAATGTATTTCTACCCTCCAGTCATCTTGCCTTCTAAAATCCATTCCTTTATGGATAATTTATATGTGTCCCATCACATAACTTAAGTTAATGGTTAGGGTAAGAGTTTTAACATTACTGTCTAATAGAAAATATCATCAAAGTCACATTTTATTATTTTTTTTGCCTGATGGTGTATTAGACCCAAAAAATTCCAGTTTGAATGAAAAAATCAAGGAGTGGATGAAACTTTAAAAATAAACATGTAATAAATCTTTGCAATGGTCAGTTTTCCTAAGTCATATACACACATAAATTGAGCTTTTATAGAGATGGGAAAGTTAGGTTAGCTAAAGGGTTTTTATAAGCTTACTTAAATAAGGTGCTTTTTATCACCAGTTAGTATCCAACAAAAATATGAACTTTAAAACAAACAAACACCTTAACTGGTTTTTTTCATGTAGATTTTTCATGTACCTTATAACAAAGCAAAGGGTTGGTCTAGATTACCTTCAAAAATTTCCTCCAACATGAACTGTCCTATGATCTTATTAACTGACTTCTCTAAAGCCTCTGAAAAAAAGCCAATTACTAGTAACTTGACTACTTGGATTATATCTAATTTTTTTTAAAAAAAGGCAGAATCATTTCAACAGCACCAAAGTGTAACACTAGCCCTACAGAAGTTTTCAGTGCTGCAGTTCCTATATAACTAGACAAAGCACTGAAGCAGCAAGAGCTTGGTCTGCTGATGGTGAGCTCCACAGGGATTATTACAATGGCCCCTTCGTGGCCACCCCTTCTGCCAAAGTGGAAGACCACACAGTGATTCCAATTTAAAAAACAAAAAACACCACCCCGAAACAAAACAAAAACCAATAGTATAATTGGAGCAGGAGTGGAAACCCATTTCTAAATTGAAGAATGTGTGATCAGGATACTTTCCTGCAAGTCTGGATGACCCAAAGTGACTTGCAGAACAGGTTTCTTAACGTAGGCAGGTTATTATATAGTTGGACTGGACATGTTCATTTTCATTTAAAAGTGGACAATTAATGTCTAAGAGTAGGAGTTAATACATTAATTTAACAATAAACACAAAAGCTTTCCATTGAATGAGGACAGGCTTTATAATTATCAAATAATATTTTCCTGATTGAATAAACCAGGTCTATATAAAGAAGCTTAGTAAAGACTAAAGCTACAACGCAGTAGCTCTTTGTCCACAGGTGTTATAGTGGAAAGCTTTCTGAAGAAGCTTTCCCGTACATGGCACTGAAAAATCAGGGAAGTGAAGTTTCAGTCAGGGCAAATTCTTCCAGCTTCTTTATGCACTCTTATATTCTCAGAGTTTATCCTACACTCAATTAAAATGTAAGATGTGAAGAAAAGTGAAGAATTAAACATTGTCAATAGAATCACATCAGCCCTTGTTTGATCCTTGTGTGTGTGTGTAATAAAACAACACGATGCAGTAATTACAGCAGGTTTTGTTAAACTAAACAAAAGTTGAATAAAACATAAATAGGACAAGCAGGTGCAGAGACTCTATTGAATCACTGTCCTGCACAATTTACGTTCTCTGATCCCCATCACAGGTCCTATACTTCACATCTCTACCTTATCTGAAACAAATTTGGCTTTTCTGCTCTTTATCCCTTGTTTTCCTAGATAACGAGAATGAGAAAAAAAGAAAGCAAAAAAAGTGTGAGTTAGGATATATCAGACGTATGCTGGAGATTTGGGGATACAGAATGATCTCTCTGACAAATTAGCTTGTAATGGATGAAAGGTGCAGTTCAGATGAATTATGGAGGTCATTTCCTCACAAGCACATTTAGTGTATTTTCTATGCCTCACACGAGTCTAGTATGTATTATTTAAGGGGAATTATTTTTATCATGTTTATGCAAGGTAACAAATTGCATCTGATGGTTTGCATTCAACTTCTTACTTTAAACAGCATTTTCATGTGAATTTAGAGGACACATACATCACCGAAAATAATTAACCAGTTCACTGCTCTCCAGAGAATGAGATCCTAAAAGTATGTGCATGTTACACTGCCAAGGGTATGAAAAATGCAAGTCCTCCCACTCTCTTAATTACTGGAGAGTACCTGCCTAAAGCAGTAAGCATACCTTAGAAAAAGCTCTGATTATATACTCGATATATAAATGACATTAAAATATGCTGAATTCATGTCTAAAAACTCCAGTCAGAACAGAAGCACCATTTTGGTGAATCTTAAGAAATACATGCAGAGAGCAAAGTCCCTGCCCTGCACTACACCAGACACATACATTACAGTTAAAAATGTGATAAACAATAGGAAAAAAGAAGAGACGTATCATTTTTCTAAGCAAATTAAGATGTCTTTCTTAGTACAAATTGTCAATGACCACCCTCTACCCCCAACACATTAGCCATCTTTCATTTACTTCCTTGGAGCTGGAAGAACACTGATTCTGTATTTAATTTTTGTTTCAAGTATACTATTCAGTGACTGCATTACAAAAGTCGAGCACCTGTATCTCCACCCCATTCACCAATGCAGTCACGTCCTCAATAATGTTCATATATGAAAAACTGCAGTCCTTTGAAGTTCAGGTTTCAAGACAAGCTTTTGGCATATGAATGTAAATGACCCAAATAGAAATGAAAGAAAAAAAATAGGTTTACACAACAGCAGCTAGGAAGGACCATATTGCTGACCATGAAATTTAAAGTAGATATCTGGCAGTCCTGACTTGGGATCCTACCTATAATACTTGTCAGGACAGCATTCAATAGGTATGAGAAGAGAGAATACTGCTGAAGAGCAAAGCACCTTTATTATCACTCCAATGTTACAGCAAATTCAAGGTGTTTATGGAGCACAGCACTCCAAAAAAGAATATGCAAGACCTGATAACAGTGCTGAAATGCAAACTAAGGGATAGTTGAGTATTTTTAACACCCCTCCTGAGTACTTAAATGTTATTACCTGCAAAGGAAGGAATTGATCATCCTTCCACACATGAACTATACAACAAGCACAGACTCTAAAAATGCTTCTGAAGATTTTAACAGTGTTTATGTATTGGAAATATTTTGTGTAGTTTAGGACTTTAAGAACTTCAACAGAAAACACCTCTTGGTATCTAGAAGCATGACAGTATTGAAGCATTTTCCTCCTAGGGGTTCACCAAGACATACCTTTAATAAGGTAACTATAATAACGGAAGTATAACAGCCCAGAAGTACTTCCTCTAAAAAAAAACAAAACAAAACAAAAACCAAACCAACTACAAAAGAAGAAAGGTCAGGTCTTCATGACTTTACATCTTTAGCTGTAAAATGTGAAAGGCAATGGGCATGCCTTCCTCTGAGAAGTACCTCAAGAGCTGAGGAGAGAGGTCAGGAAGCCCATGGTGAGGCTTTCACAGGGCTGGCTGAGCACTGCTTCAGGGTGATTCTCTTCCCACCACTGGGAGTTATCAGGTTTTTCTATCCTCCGTTCTTGAGAGCAAGGAGAATGATACAGCTGTGGCTCTGCTTGTGCTTTGAAGGATGTAATTGCTTTCATTAAGTCCAATGACCAAAATACATATTTGTTAGCATTTTTCTAAAGACTTACCAAATACATATACCTATGAACACTTTTTGTTGCAAGCAATGATTTTTTTTAAAGAAAAAGAACGCACTTATAAAACATTTTATAAATTACGGAAGAAACCAATTAATTGCCTGGTTTTGTAATTAGTCTTTCAAAAAATGAGGTAATACTGAAGTAAACGAGAGAATTATTTTTTTTTTTTTGCATTTGGACTTATTACAGAGATTAGATGCATTGCTAGGAAACAGCTCTTTGCTCTCAGAGATCAGAACTAATCACACATGGTATTCTGTACTGTATATCCTAGGGAAAAGGAAGAAGTAAATTCTAACAGATTGAAAATAGACTTTGTTTATTTTTAAGCTGTTTAGCAACTGATATAAGAATTCCAAGACAAAATTTCATTAGTAATACAGGGTAAATATAAGTTTTCCACTGCTTATGAAGTATTACTACTGAATATTTTTAAAATGAAAAATAAAAGCCTGTTTGGAAGTAACTATTTAAAAAAAATCTAAATAGTAGCTGGTATCTGAAGAATTTCTTGCAACACTCAAATACCTCCACACTTTTTTAAAATGCATATACTTCTGACTGTTGAAATGAAACAGCAGTCACAGGATCAGACACATCCTGGACAGACAATGGTGAAACCTAACTGTAGTCATTGCTAAAAAAAATCCTAAACAACTGAAGAAGGTTAAAATATTTTCTTTTAATATTCAAAATTTATTCATCTGAGACATTTTCCTGAAATACCATATAACACCATGCAAAACAAACTAAAATCTGAATGTTCTAAAAGAGTAATAATCAAAGATACAAGCCAGGACAAAGTTGGCTTCTCTGAGATGGAAAAGTTTGTGGTTAAGGCACATGATTTACAGCTGAAAAATCTGACTTTTATTCCCAGAACTGCCACAAAATACTTGCTTCACTAAAAAATGCCTTTCCAAACCTGTAATTGCAGAAACAAATTAGGAAAAAAAATTTTTTTTTTTTTTAAAGGTTTATATTGATCTAAACTATTTTGTACTCCAAATACCATTGTGGATGCTTAAAGTAGTTAGTAACACAGAAAGCCATGACTGCCAAGGAAGTAAAGTGTGGCATCTGAACTTGCTTTGTGACATGAGCCTCTACACACCTAGCAAGTACCCCAAAAACACAGACAAAATGCATGCAAATATGCAGATGGGTACATGGAGAAAGAATATAGCAATGGAGGTAAGTGCTTGAAATTGTAAGTAAAACTC
The DNA here is from genome assembly GCF_000691845.1 of Merops nubicus. Taxonomy (NCBI): domain Eukaryota; kingdom Metazoa; phylum Chordata; class Aves; order Coraciiformes; family Meropidae; genus Merops; species Merops nubicus. The sequence continues at coordinate 47,025 of NW_008603757.1, read as the reverse complement.
TTAATTTGTCATGAAATGTTCATTTCAGGTTGGATGTAACCTGATTTTACACATCTGTGCGGAAAATCAGGCATAGCAATAACTCCAGACTATCAACCACAACCCAGGTGTGAGCCTAGCTACTGTGGGAAAGACTGTTCTCCAATTATCAACAGGAATCCTGCTTCAGTCTTGGTTTTTCTACATTAAAACTTTTGTTAAACAAATACATTTTAGCAAGTTACAGTTTCGTCAGTAGGCATTTACCACTGAAAATATTTGTCTTTGAAAAAGTCACAGCTGCCAACAGGTATGAAGTGAGAACTGAGCTCCTGGAGAGTCAAGGCTATTTCCTTGGCTCTCCTTTATTTCCTTTATTTCAAGGCAAATAAAATTTGTTCTGAATTTTTAAATACTAAATGGGTTAGCACATGCTTGTATGAACCTGCACCTTGTTGAGAAAACACAAAACATTTAGTGCCAAATGTGACATCAAGCTCCCAGCATGGAAGTAGATCTTCTAAAGCGTTCACTTGTGTGCTAGATGACCTCTTAACTACTTAATCTTAGGAATCTTTCTAATTTTCAAAGCAATGCTGGAAGTTATTAACTTTTATTTCTTAAGTCTTTAAAAACTAAACTTTGCTAAATTTTTAATCAAATCATTTGCAGTTATGATAAATAGTATCTTCCTTTAATCTACTCAATTTTCCTTCTCTCTTTTTTTTTCCTGAGCTGAGAGTGTCATTTGGAAGATTATTCTTTTCAGTGTTTCTACCGTGCAGCAGTAAGAGTTGCCAAAGAGAGAAGCATAAAGAAAGAGAATTCTGCTCCTCTCCAGCTCCCCAGCTGTCAGGACAATAAGATTAGGATTACAGGGGTAAGTATTGTATCTTATTCAAGAACCAAAGTTGCTTTTGTAAGCACTTCAGAAAAAAAATTCTGCAAAGGAATGCATCCAACAGCATTTATGAGCTTAGGTTTCAGTAAAATTAATTAATAAATATTCTCCATTTTAGACATCAAACAATTGCAGAGAAAATGTCAGTCCTGCCTGTACTAAAACAAAATACACACAAGTCGTCATCAATATTCAGAACTGTATTTCAGTGAGCTCTTCAGCTTTATTGTAAGTTCAGCACATAGATATTAGGAAAATGCCACTTGTCTGAAGATAAACAGGAAGAGTCTGTGGTGTTCTAGTTTATTAGACTTTGAAAATTAGGTAGAATAAACATCTTTTGTGGTGGGTGAAGATGCCAGCTGGGCAAGATTCCTTTGGCCAAGAGAAAACAATCAGAAGTAAAATTATTGAAAGTAGTCAATTTTCCTCCAAAAATAGCACATTAACTGCAGTTATAACACTGTGCTTAATCAGAAGAAAAAAAGAGTTGCTGTAATGCCAAAATTTCTGGTGGTGTCTTCCATCACATGGACTGTTCTTATTCAGAGTGCGCATTGCTCTGAAATAATCTAATTAAAGCAAGAATGATAACAATCCCATAAAACTCTAAAGGAAAGGGGTAGGAGAAAAGAAAGAAAAATATTTTATTCTCTGTCAGATTTTTGAGTAAGTAAAGATTGAAGATATGTGCCACTGAAAAAGCTGTGAGTGACCAGAATATCATGCTGGTTGAAGCCCATGTTTCTTATGGTTTAAAGAATCAAGAAGCCAGAGGCCACTGAGACAGGAAAAGGTGAGTCCACCATCAGATCGTCATTTCACTTTAAAACAAGCAAGGGGGAATATATGTAGCACAAATAATCCTGATTCACGAGCATTATAGTGTCTGTGCACAGTTTATCTGAAAACTGGAAGCCATGTGACTGACACCTTGCACTGAACAAGGGATTCCTCAAATTCTACTTTTTGTTCAAAAATACTGAGAAAACAAAACAGTGCAACTGTATGCAATTCCCAAATGTATTAACTGAACCATTTCTGCTGACCTCTTCTGATTATTAGCAGCAAGTTGTTCACTGATACTAATTAAATCAAATTTTCTTGTATTTTTGTGACTGACATCTTTGCTCTTGGCTGTTGTTCAGTCAATATGTTGAACGCCTATATTTCTGAGAACCTTTTCCAGCCTGAATACTTCCTGTTCAGAATGAAACCAACTGCAGTCCCCAGAGCCAGCAAAAGATCTATGGCCCCTTAATGCTCACAATTTCAAAGGTTTAAATACAGTTTAAAGGGGAGTTTTTCCTCTCTGCTCCCTAGATCATTCTCCAGAAATGTTTTCTTTATACTGCCAGATAATAAATGGTTCTTGAGAATGCTTGGAGAAAATATTCACAGCAAAGTGTGCATAAAGAATAGAAGTAGTTTCATTTTAGCAACATTTCTGAGATCATTAGTGTCAACCACAGAATGCTGGATTTCAGAAAACGTGCAAGGCTGAGCAGTTTAAAGCCGACAATGCATAGAAGCAGTTTGGATGGTCATGCAAGGTTGCACTATATTTTACTTGCTGGTCACTATAACAATGCAAAACCAAGTAGTGTCACCACTTAAATGTATTTTCTTCATAAACACTTTTTATTATCTTCTCAAAAAAAAAAAAGGTAAAAATATTTCTCACAGTTTGAGGTGTCTGATACCTTCCAGGGTGCAATCACAGCAAAACAACAATTAATGTTTCAGCACACCAACGGTGCCTACTACTGTGTACCAACTACTGCTACAAATCATTTGGATGGACTTTGGTGCTTTATAATACAGATGCAAAGAAAAATAATTGTGTTCAATTTTATCCTAAATTCTTTCATAACAGGAAGTGTTGCCCATATATTCTTGGTAGAATTTCAGATGCCGACCTCATAGCAGAGCCCAGCTGTTTCCCAGTGACAGGAACGAGAGTTTTATCATTCACTTTAATGGAATCAAAATTAAGACCAAGAACTGGGCAAAACCAGACAGGGTTGTAGAATATGTTATCTGTCAAGTTTTGATGTCTCAATTCGGTGCTTCAGCTTAGCTGAAATCCTAGTGACTTGAGGGACATGTACGTCAAGAGAATATTTCCCATTTAGTAGTGCTTTCTATTCCAAAGCACAAAAAATTGTCACAGATGTTGAAAATCTTTAAAGTTTCATACACTTCATGTTCATCTGAATTCTTTCTAGTGGAAGATCCTAGACACATTATTTAATATTCTTGGGTTTGCTCTGCAGAAAATACGGACATAAAATGGAAAGGAGATTTTTTTAAAACATCTGTGCCTCTCCTGAGGGTTTACATGTTATCTACCAATTTCCTGAGCCAATAGATTTGTTTCCTCGTTGTAAATTAAACACCGGTGGTTATCTAGTAAGAAAACCAATTTCTCTTGCAATTATTTTGTTGGGTTCCTGTTTTGCCTTTTTTTTTTTTCCTTTTTATTCCATTGTTTATAAACTGTATATTTAGCTGCTTTAGTTAAACTGGAATGCTACTCCAAATGTGCAGGATATACTTTTAGTCCTGAAGCCTGCTCCACATCATAATGAAGTAAATGGAAATCTTAACAGAAACTTCAGTGGCAGCTAAATGTAGCCTGTGATATGCACACTAACAGATTTCTTTAAGTACTGCCAAGGACAATTAGTCATATATTTCATATTTGGTTATTTTTAGATTATTCATAACATTGCATTGTTTTTAAAGCATATACACAATGAGATATATTAAGAAACCAGAGAAATTATAGCTCAGTAGTACAAGCATGAGTACGAGATCAGTTCCCCCCTCTACCACAGACTGTCAATGTGGGATTAGGCAGCTTAACTTTGGCCCAGTGTCACAGTCTATACCTTATGCAAATACACGGTCTGTATGTGGAAACAATTTCAGTGGAGATATAGCAATGAAAGCACCTAAAGATCCATCTGATACTCTGCAGATACTATTACAGTAATTGCATGTTCTTTTGTGTGTAAAATGGCAAAAACCTCAAGATAAACATATCTGCAGAAAAAAAATACAAAACTTAACTGTCAGCAACACACTGTGCTGTAGTAACATCCAAACATCCACTGGGATGATGGGAAAATGACCAATATTAACCCCTCAGGAATAATTTTCTATTTCATTAATCTTCACACATTTTATATCATATATAACTAATAGTTGGAAACAAGTACTGTCAGCTATATAAGTTGCTAGTAAGAAGTCCAGCCAGGAACTTCATCAGACAAATGTACTGAAGAAGAGAGGGAGGTGTGGTACAACAGTTACTGTCATTGGCACAATCTGTGAAACACCAGACATTTAGTAGCATGGGAAGAATAAAAGCATCAGGAGCAGCAAATGAAAACGAGTTTGGTTGAATACTGCATTATTTAATTTGAAGGAAAAAGGTACATATGGACTTCAAAGTGAGTACCTTTGCCATTGGGCAAGGAAAGAGCCCTGACTCTAATTTTTCAGTTACTTTGTTCTTCCAGGAAGAAAGCAAGAAGGTAGGAATGAGAAAGTCTATGAATAGTTAGTATAAGTGCAGCTGAACCTCCACAAAAGGCTGTGAAAAACATAGCAAGAAGTCCATGGCCTAGCAGCTCTTTCACAGTCTTCCAGAATGGAAAGGGTGCAAACTGCAAAAGCTGTTCAATACTCAGATGTAAGGAGAAAGACAGGAAAGCAGAATACCTTTCTGTTATCCCGTAGTCAATATGCAGTGTAAGCAATTTTCTTCAAGACTTAAGTGGAATTTACAGTAGCATAAGCCTTCCCTTGTGAATCCAGCCCTTCAATCCACCAAAACAGCGTTGCAGTTTAGCCCTGTTGGCTTTTTCAGTGTGGAAACCAACCACTGAAGCACTTACTGAGTTGAGGTTTTTCCTCAAAGGAAAGAATTTCAAACTGAAAGATGTTTCAAGTTCAAAGAAAAATGAGAAGCACTTAATTTGCCTACTTAGAAGTACTTTTGGAACTACACAAACAGGGATTCCCCAGAGAACCAGGCTGTAACTACTTAGATGTCCCGAGGATGTCTGGGCCCTCTGCCCTTTTAAGAACATCACAGATGATAGCAAACCTGTGCCTATTCTTCCTGTTATCATTTGTGAAGTCAGATTTGAGATTTGCAGCTAGTCTGAGTTTTTTTTTTTTTATATATATCTTTCTATAGCCCTACTATTCTATCCTAGCTTACAATTTTGACCGTCAAATACATTTTTTCCTTTGGAAGGTGAATAAGACGACCTTAAGACTTTTTACATTTTTGACGTGTGGAAGAAGCCAAAATCTCATTCTGCTTTATTATGCTTTCTAAGCAAGGTAGAGACTAGACCTTATAATATTTATAAACTGTTTTATCTAAAAATCACTCCATCCAGACTATAGTTTTTTAACTAGAAATACACATACATGTATCAGTTACATATGTATTTTAATTCTGGAATATTTTACATATTTACAAGCCTCAGTAGCTCTATGCTTTCTCTACCTCTGGCCACAGTTTTCAAACCATCTGCAAATTTCTCCTTTTAATGACTTGTTAGTACCTGCCCACTTGTTCAAAAATCAGCAGAACAGGCTCCCAGGTCAACAACTAACAATGGCAACTTCTGTTTTCTACAATTCCCGACCCTATCTTGCATTCCTCAAATACAATGGGGATTTTAGATACTCAAATCTTCTTACTTGCCAAAGGAGAATAAAAAAGCAACATGCTGTCAACATGTTTTTTTTCTCTGTTTGAACTTAGCGATTCAATCGCTTTCAGGAAATTCCCCAAAGTGATGAGCTTAGAAACAGGGGGTTGATTCTCTTGTTTCTCCCTTACAGATTACTTTAATGGAGCAGAGACAGTATTCGTAATAATATATTCATTTTCAGGGTAAGAGCAAGCAGGGTTTCCTTGAAAGAGCAGTGTGTTTTGTCAGCAGTTAAAAAGCTAGTTACTGAGGATGATTTCTCAGGGATTTCATTTCACCTCTTCAATGCCCTTCTGCACAGGCACCACAGCTATCTCCCTGCTGCTGCACCAGGCAGGGAAGGGACCTCTCTGCAGAGCCCACAGAGAGCTGCATGGGCAGGAGTGGGCAGCAGCCTCTCAGCCCTTTGCCAGGGGCAGAGGTGGGGGTGCCTCTCCTCTACTCGGTGTATTCTCCTCACAAACCCCACAGAAATGAATCGTCTCAGAGGGCTGGACCTTTCTGCAAAGCCAGGCCATCAGGTTTCAATGCTATGATGGGGAAATGGCAAAGAGCATGATCAGGCACATAATGTTTAATGAGGAAACCAGGCTAAAAACATCTTCTGTCCTCCCAAGAATGAAAGGGGAGAAACAGAAAAATTACAGAAGGCCAAGTCCTTGTCCTTGCCTTGACTTTGGCAAGCACAGAGGCCCGAGTCCTCATTTTCATGTGTAATTAGTGAGGCACAAGGAATGCAACATGGATCAAATGAGTTAGCAGCAAAACCCAGCAAAGGTGACAGCACTCTGGTGCTTCTCAGCCTGCTCAGAAACTTCAGCTAGTGCAGCAGTGCCAATAAAGCTTTCTGCAAAACTCCTCTTCCTATCCTTTTTTTTTTTTTTTTTTAACTTTCCCCTCTGCCCACCCCCAAAAACAATGAGCAAAATCTTAAGAAGCTCTCTCAGCTGAAAGGAGAACACCAGCACTGTCATAGAGCAAGTAGGTACTACACATTATGTTTCAGTTCCTGAGCATCTATCACTTAGTTTTGATCCTAAATGGGCCACATTCAGTAGGAATCTTCCTCTTTTGAAAACGTCATTGTGACTGATGACAAAGTTGGAGAAGATAAACATCACAAAATGCTGATAGGGCTGATGTAGAGAATACACATTAACTTTGATGTAAGCCTTTTATGGCATTCATAAAAATAAATGATCTTAAAAGTTAATACCAAACACTGACTGCATATATGTGAAATTACAAGAGCCGTCACTGAGTTATAGATCAGCATCTGAATAACAGGAGTCCCGTGATACAGGTTCGGATAAATCACATTTACATAATCCAGTGGTGCTTCTCTGCACATATCTCTGCAGAGCATCACTTCATTATCAAGACTGTTTCTCCCTGTGAAATGTAAATCTTGCAGTAGGGGCCCACTGAGATGCAGGGCTGAGAGCAATGTGACTCCACCGTGCTGATTAACAAGCAGACAGGATCAATCACAAAATAAACGTCAATCCTTGTGATTGGAGAAATTGCTGCACTGGCATTTTCTTTACTACCTAAAGAAAGCAACTTCAGAGTAATTATTTTCTTTAAATGCCAAACTACAACACACTTTCTGGGTTTAGGCTACTATTCAAATTTGTCTGCCTCCTAATTTGCTCTGTCATTACCCCTATTTCCTCATTTTCTTCTTTTAAAAAAGAAAAATATTATAGGGTAATATTATAGTTGTTGCATAAGTATATAGGTATAATAGGTATACAACATTATCTAAGTGTATAATTTAACACAACTTTTCTTTAAAATACTAAAATTATACATAAGACAAAGGAAGACATTAAGAAGTAAGAGACTAGAGAGCAATCAGATCACAAAAAAAAAAAAAAAAGAAAAACAGGCTTCTGAAGGGGAAGTAGAATACAATAAGCTAGAGCTCTCTCTAGCTCACATCAGGGAAAAGACATGGCCTAGCATAACAAAGTAAACCACTACTATTATCCATCCCATGAGTGATTTAAAAGGATAATTTTCTTGCAGTTCAAAGAATGGAAGCACATACTTTTGAAACCACCAGCTTTCCCCCGCCCCCCCCCCTACTGTCTGAAAGCATTTTCCACAAAAATTTTATTACCAAACCTTTTGAACAAGGCAGCTGCAACCTGAGATGCTCTTCCCAGGACAGAGAGAACTAAGGCCAGCATAACCCATTTCATTGCTGTAGGTAGATATGTCAGGACCCATTGACTCCAGTTCTCCTTCCAGTTGCTTTCCACACCAACCCCATCACTATTATGTGTGGCAGGATCCCCACTTCCATCAGCAAGGAGAGAGGTGCTGTGCACTCCACTGGCATACATCCCAAGGGGCTGAGAACCAGAAGTCAGATCTCAAAGTACAGCCTTGGGGTCTGACCTTTACCATGACAGAAAGGCACTGCAGTCACACAGAACTTCTTCAAATGCGTTCGTCTAATCAGAAATAGGTGAACATCTTATGGGATGTGCCTTTGATTCAGTGCCTTGTATAAAGACACTTTAAGACCGACTCTTATATAGTCAAATATAATATATACAAATATAATACAAACTGTTTGTTCCTCTTGCAGATTTCCTCTGTTCTTGTTCTCAAGCCAAGCTATTCTTCATATATAGTTTGTAAGTTTTATACCAAAATAGGAAACTAAAAGCAGCAGAGGACCATTTTTACCGATGAGATATTGGATTTTAAGGCTTCAGACCAGTCTGGCATTTGCATGCTTCCTTGGTTGGTGACTAGAACTAGAAAGAAATCTCTACACAAGGTTAAAACTCCTGTGCTATACTTCCTCTTCCATGCTGAAATTTGCTCCCACTTAAGCCTCCCACAATCCCACCCTCTTATCTCTCTTTACTGTTTATGAATGTCAGGATCCCTCAGCCATGAAATATTTATTCACTCAAATGACTCTTTAAACTGAGCTTCAGCTGACAGACTTTTCAGGGGTAGTTTTTGAATCTCAGTCTTAAAAGGCTCACACTTGGGTTACATTGCATTCTCTGGATAAGAATCTGTATCTTTTCAACTTTTTGCCTCTGAGGAAGGGGAAAAAAACTCAGCAGATGAGCTCTTATTTAACAATAAAATTAGCTACATATACAGAAGAATATGTTGGTTATAACATGTTAGAACCAAGCAGCAGTTCTAATTAGAGGAGTGAGGATTCACACAAAATCTACATGACAAATAGTGACCAGAAAGAGGAACTTTCCAGAGATGATGTGTGTTTCAGTGTCAGGACAGTTTCCATTTCAGTTCTTGCTTGGCTTTAGCTAACCAGAAATAAGTTTTTTTTCTTGCACTAAATATAATCCCTTCCCCTCTAGTCCCAAAACATTAAGTTGATATCCAGTTCATGGGCAAAAGAAATAACATTTTCATTCTATTCTAATTAACTGGTATTACCATGTCTTGAAGACTCCTCTTGTCAAAACATGTATGACTTGTAGCAGTTTGCTATTAGTAATGATGTTAACAATGACCTGTCAAATTAACTAAAAACAAGTGAATTAGGGTTGCTTGTGATACAGACAGAAAGCCTGATGGGAACACCAAAACTAGCAGACTAGTTTCAACTCTGGTGGTCTTCTAGGATTATATATGACATACTTTGAAAGGTCAGAAACTGTTAATCAGCTTAACATTGATGATTCTGGTTGACTCTTCTCTTCGGAAAGATTTCTATAGAATCTAAATGCCTTTGTTTCTAATTTTTAAAAAAAAAAAAAAAAAAAATCTTAGTTGAGTTTCTCATGTTCCTCACTGGAGTCTTATCTAGACATAAAAATATATCTGGTGTTTAAAAGGACCATGATTCATTCACTACTACACCAGAGGAAGTGTTTTATGAACCTGAATTGAATGAATAGAAGATTTTCATTATTAAAATATTTCTTGATCCTGTTTTTTTAAGGAATGAAAGGACATAACAGAACACATTGCTGCTGAAAGCCAAATAAAATCTCCAATAAGAAAAACATCCAATTGCAGCTTTAGGATTATACACACAAAGATCTGAATTTAGACCTCTAATTGTTTTGCAAGCAAAGCCCTTAATCTCCTGCCTAGAAGGAATGTTCTTCTTTAACCATCCTTGTTTAAAATACAGATATGTAACAACAACAACACCCCCCCACCCCTTCTAAGTATATACATTAAAATCTACATAAATGAAAGTGGTTACAAATTTTCTACTGAAATGCAACACTGCCAAATATGCAGATTTTAATTATGTCTTAACTCTAAATTTAATATGAAAACATACTGGTGTGTCACTACCAACAATACAATAAACTTGCAGGCTTCTAATAATAGATTTATTATTAGACTGTTTATCTCAACTTTCAATACATGCATTACATTTAGAAGAACATATTCTTGGACTGTATGGACTTCATATCAGCACCCCAAAACATTCCAGTTTTCATTGTCTTGGAAAAAGAAAAATGGGCTGAGGTTTATGTCTAAGACCTGCCTCTAGGTCACAAAAGGAGAATTCAAAATAAAGAGACAGAGTTAGTTGCTAAGAGACCATAGCTACTGAACACATGCTGTTATCTAATGACATGCAATGAAGGCTTTCCAGTGAGAGAATGCGTAATGTATCTCTGCGTGCCAATAACGCCTGTCATTTACTGGGGGTGAAATACCACAATAACAGTAGAGGAGGCACCTCATTGTAATTTAAAGTGTACAAGTGTCTAAAAAACCAAAACAAAACACAAACAAACAAAAAAAAACCCACACCACAACAAAACAAAACAAACAAACAAAAAAACCACCACAACAAAGGACTAAAATACCTGAAGTTTATTAATTCTCCATATACTTTTAAGTTACATAAGCAAAATCATAACTTGGTAAGTCACATCTCTGTGATTAATTTGCTGATACTAATCCTTATCTGATGATCAGCAGTATGAAACTCCACAACACTGAAACACGTGGAAGAAAGCAGTCAGTACTGGCTTGATAATTCCAGAACTAAAAAGGCTGTATGTGACGTTCAAATGATAGAGTAACACTCTTGTCTAAAATTTAACTGATGGGGTCCTTGTTAGGAAAAGCCAGCTTTGGGCTTCATGTGTGTTCACTTAATGTTGGAAATATCAAAAAGATAAGCTATTTCAACAATTTAAGAGATTCAGATCACAAAACCCAAGAAACTAGAAAATAATTCTAAATTTCCATTTAGATCTCAGTTTTCCATATTTATTTTACTCATTGAACTTAAAAGTTTCACCAAACTGCAGCAGTTATCGCAGGAACTTTATAAAGAGAATGAGTGGCACTTCTCCTGCAGCTCCTTTGCTCTAAAATGTTTCAGACATTTTTCCTTAAGTAAAGCATTTCTTGTCTCTCTCTCTTCCCCAGAATTTTAATCTGTCTGAACATGCAGAAGAGTGGGCAGTCCAGGAGCTGTGAGAAATAACCAACCATCCTAAATTAAGTCATTCATGCTCAGCCATAAGCATCTGTAACTAGATTCACCATTCTCTGCAAGTAATTTTCTAGCCTCTGGATATAAAAGGCCACTACAGGACTATCTGAAACCAGTCACCAAAATTGTACATGGCTACAATTTAGTAAATTTAATTGCACTCATACTGTTGTAATCATAAAATCATAGAACGGTTTCAACTAGAAGGAACCTTTAAATGTCATCCAGTCCAACCCCCCTGCAGTGAGCAGCAACATCTTGAACTAGATCAGGTTGCTCAGAGCGCCATCCAGCGTGATCCTGAATGTTTCCAGGGATGGGGGATGTATCACCTCTCCAGGCAACATGTTCCAGCATTACACCATCCTCACTAGAAAAAAAATGTCTTCCTTGTATCTGGTCTGAATCTACCCTCCTTTAGTTTAAGGCCACTACTCCTTGTCCTATCAAATCTGGATTAGGTAACACAAGGGGTTGCCCAGATCCACAGGTGTACACAGATGTATACCCTTCTACTGAAATTTATTATATTTATGCAACTTAACTGTAGCAAAAGCAAGTAATAAAGACTAAGTCATGCCACTTCCACTCTTTTGTCTTGCACCATCACACTGAAGAGGTAACTTTGAAGTTGTCTTGCCTTGGCAAAGGGTCTATTTCCAGTACTGCTCTACCCCATGCCAGCATCTTTTTCCAGAATAGAGTGGCCAGAAGGAGAGTGAAGCTCCTGTTCCTGGTTATTAGCTGATTTGAATAATGATGCTCCCCTGAAGCTGTGAATGTGGTGCATGTTTTTCATTCACAGAGTTACAATGGATATTTCCTTCTTAGCAAAATGATTGAATTAATAAAGTGTAATTGTTCCTTTGCAGCTATTGTGGTCAGTCACATATCCAGCTGTCATGAATGTACACTCTATTCTAAGGCCAAAATTTTCAAAGAAATAAACCATTATGACATTCTTCTCTTAATGCATGTGTTTAATTACTGATAAAAGAAAGATGTAAACTACTGAATATTCACCCAAAATGGATGAGACTTTTTTTCCCCCCATGAATTCCTGAAGGCATTAAATTGCAAACTTTCCTTTGAACGTTCAGAAAAAAAAAAAAAAAATAAAAATTTTAACCTGTTCAATTCTATATCTTTTTTGCCCACTCAAAAAGTCTAAGTCTTCAGAAAACAAATAACCTTCTTTATAAAAAATATGCCCATAATTCAGATTAGTGCCCACAATCAAGATAGAAAAGGGGTGCAGAAAGGCAGACACTTTCTCCAGTATAACACTAAATCCATAATGAAAAAGGCAATGAACCATACTTTTCATTTTCAGGAATATTCAGTCAGAATATTAAACTCCATTATAAGATGCTGCTAAAAATCCACGTGTGCCTTATATTCATGAAGTCTTTAAGTGATTTAATAAGTCAACAGGATTTCTACATTAAACCTGAAAATATTCATATACAATCAACAAAATCAGCACATGCACGTGTGTTTGTGCATTTTAAATAGAAGTGGTTTTATCTGTGAATAAATTATGAACGATAGTCCTCCAAAACTGATCTTTGTAAGAGCAATACTTGTAGTTCTGACTCCACTGCAATAACTCCAAAACCTCCATTTGCTTTTAAATGGTCTGTCTCTCTTCCAAGACTGCTAAATATAAATGAATAAGTATGTTCTTAGATAAATATAATAACAAGCCCAGTGTAAATACAGGTACTGAAGGAAGACTCTATGACTAGAGCTTTAATTTCTGCCACAGAACAGTTATCACTTCTGAAAAACACAGATCATCACATGCATGAAATAAGCTCTATAAACTACATTGCACTATTGGGAGGACCTGCTCCCAGGTTATCTGTCTTCTGATAATGTTCTTCATAGTGCTATAAAAAAGTGTTGCAGAAAGCATCTGTTATTTTGCATTTCTGTAATCATTTAAATTATGAGAAAACTGCATATTTGTTCCAGTAGAAGCGAACATCTGACCTAAGGTTTGGAGTTTGCTTAGGTGGGTTTTTTTGGGTGTAGAGGAGCAGGATTTTCTTAACTTTACTGTAGAGGTTGAGATAAGGGGAAAGGACTGCTTAATTAATGTAGCCCAAGCAAAGCACACCTTTGAAAGTCAGCACATTACACACAACCACATTATATACATAACATGCATTCTTTGTAATAAAGAATCCACATTCCAAATAAGCAGTTAAAACCTTTCCTGGGCAGGTTACAAATCCCTAAAAATGTTACACAAACTGAAGCCACTTTTAACCTTCTGTGATGGATTGCATGTGGAGGGCTTTGCAAGGAAGTTGGGGACCAACAGCAGTTCCAAGGAAAAAGTTGAAGTTGCTCAATTTTTTTGACTATGGAAAATCAATGTCATAGAGTTTCTTTGACTTACGGTCTTCAATTTTCTTTTTCCATAATTTTGCACCAAAGAACACTTCTAACTCAGTAATCCACACATCTGAAAAAACTAATAAAATCTGCACAGGACACTACTGAGCTACAGGCTTCCTTCCAACCTGCAGAGTGGAGGGGTGGCGCAGGCCACCAATTTTACTGGTGACCTATTGCTTGAGTGAAATAAAGTTAACTAATATGACCAGTACTGAAGGGCTAGCAGGTAAATGTTAATGGTTTCAATCCTATGTTATTGCAGAGATCCAGAAGCTACAGCATCTGAGAGCAAGTATCAGACAGGACAGAGAACAGAGAGGTGATTTTCTGATCTGGCTGATGCTCATTTATTTGAGAGTCCAAGCAAACTCAGATGCTGCTTAATCTTCCATTTTGATTTCCTAATCTTGAATTTCAATATTAAAACTTAAATTTATTTTAATTCATTTTGAGTTTTACCTAAGAATACACTCTAAGGGGAGCTAATAACTGAAACAGAGTGTAAAAATTTTTGAGTACTAACATGAGAAAGATAAACAGTAAGCTATTGAAAACAGCAGCATTTAACCAATCTCAGTGTGAGAAAACACTGATCTTTAATGAACAGATAGCAGGGAGAAAAGGCACAGGCACAAACTACTCATAACAATTACATTTAGGTTCTCTCTGCTGCTAGCTGTCACAAAGACCAAAGAGGACTAGAGAAGATTTATTGCTATGCTCTTGCAGAGGCTAATCACTAATTCCAGCTGATAGTTTGAAATGTTTTGGATGGTTGATTCTGTCCTATTACCAGACACGAAGTCATCAGCCACTACAGAGAATACAAACACTTGGTGGCAGATATGATTACCCAGCAGCAAGAGGACCTAGCTCAGCTGCTCATCATTTCAGCTATTCACCAGCAGATGGGACTTCAGCATATTTGGACTTCAGCTAATCATCATCCTTACATTTAATGCATTGAGAATTTCATTTTTTTAAAAAATCTCTATAAAGTAACTAAAAAGGTTCATAGGAAGCTCACAATAAAAAAATTTGGACAAATGCATTCAGAGTGTCAGGTAGAATCTGATTTCATACAGAACAGAAACCAATGGAGAGAACAAACACAGGCGTAACCAAAAGTCAGCTCAAATTCACGCAGCAAAGAGCTACTGAATCAGTTTGCCATGCCATTAGATGCCTGTGGAATTAACTGATGCTCAACACTTAAAAAAAAATCAACATATTCTAACTTAAACTAAAAATGAAGTCAGAAATCTACAAAGAAGCACCCAGTAAAGAGGTCAGAGATCCAGCATGGGAAAATTTATCTTCCTTTCAAGATACGTAGCCTGACAAGCAACAGCACAGGCCCCCAGCACCTTGCAGCTACCATGTCTGAGACCCAGCTGAGGATGAACATCTCTGCTCATTGCCTTTTCATTTCCACAACACCCTTGGCCTTCTTGAGAACTTGCCAGAGGCAACAACAACAGTGCAAATGTTCATAGCTACATATTGCACATGAACCACCAAACGGAGCTGATTTGTATTTTGTAGTAAAAGTAGATGCTCTACTTTTCTGGCTGGACTACATACACAGGTATGTAGTCCCTGCAAGATTCTTCCCCCTGCAGAGGACATGAAGAATACTTTTTCCTAAATTTCTTCCACATTTTTATAACAATATCTAAAAGCCATACAGGTAAGTCTTAATCTATACTGATACCCGTTTTTTCCTTTCATTAGAGATATATTTAAAAATATTTTCAATAATGTAGCTATGAGCATAGCTGTTATGTGCCTGCTTTTTTTAAAAGAATCTTGCAGATAATTTAGATGGACTTCAGGTTTTGTTTCTACAAACTTTAGAAAACCTATAAAGGTTTCAAGAATGCAAAACATGCAATATGTCTGAACATAACAGAAGAAGACCCAACTGCTTAAAATCCATACACAGCTAACTAACTCATATGATACACAAATGATTACAGATGTTTCAAAAGTTTAACCTTTCCCTGGTTTGTATTTAGAATTTGCACTGACAAAAGTCTCACTTCAAGCACCATTCACTTTGAAAAAGCCTCACCAAATGGTGAGCACAGATATGGCATGTGTATGTTTACATTACTTAATTAAGCAACATGGTGTGGCTGAAATTGTGAGAATAATCAAATCATCAGTGTCTCAGGAGTAATGTGTGACATGCTGGGAATGCTTCCCATCACAGGCTTCACCCTGGAGTGTTATGTTTTCCTTCCCCAGGAAAGTACTTCAATAATCCTGCCTCGTTGCACTAATATTTAACAGCTGCAAATTACGTATCCTTATCTTTCATGTATCTCTGTCTTGTTTTTTCGTGGTTTTGGTGGGTTTTATTTTTTCCTCACAAAACCCACCATGAAACTGCAGACTATAGATAGTTATAGGCTGGAAGGTCGTCTGGGCCAGCCTCTCGCTCAAAGCAGGGATAAATCAAAGCCTTACAAGGGCTTTCATGTCAGAGGGCATATTTTTCAGGGTATGGAATATATCTCACTGGGAGACAGAAAGCCCTCCACTTCTCTGCAAAGAGTATCTCAATGACTGACACATTTTCTCGACCACTTGAAAATTACCGTACAGTGGGATAACTGATGCTAATAGGAAGCCCCACTTCTTATGTGGGAAAGTGACAGGGTGGATGGAGGAGAAATAAAGCAGGATCACATCTGTTTCATCCCAATCCAGTGAGAAGAGGAAGGCAGCAGCCACATGAAGGAACAAGCAGGAGAGCAGACACCAAAAGCCTGTGCAAGGAAACTTATTCCATCTCCTCAAATCCCATGTCATCCAGAGTGCAAGCATCCTTCCACACAGTGCTGCTCCGCCTCCCCTCTGCCACATGTCAGAGCTGCTCTGTGTATGATGCCAGTGGGTGCACAGCACGCATACACAATATATATCCCCAGAAGTTATAGATTTTTCAGGACGGTAACTCCATAAAGTCAAGACAGAGTACATTTCCACTGAGAAACAACCTCTTGAAGGCAAGAGGACTGTTAGGTAATACCAGCCATAAAGACACACTGACCACATGGGCCTCTCCTCCTCCCACCTACTGTTTTGTCCTTTTGAATGGCTTTCCCCTCTTTTGTACTGCACAGAGAATAGTAATATTTGGCCTAATAATCATAGAATCCTTTAGGTTGGAAGAGACCTCCAAGATCATCAAGTCCAACCACCGAGCCACCAGGGCTCCAAAGTCCTCTGCCAAAACAGATCAGAATCTGTCAGGGCTGGAAGGGACCACAAGGGTTACCCAGTTCCAACCCCTCTGCCATGAGTAGGGACACCTCCCACTAGATCAGGCTGCCCAGAGCCTCATCCAGCCTGGCCTTAAAGACCCCCAGGGATGGGGCCTCAACCACCTCCCTGCGCAACCCATTCCAGGGTCTCACCACTCTCATGAAGAACTTCTTTCTCACATCCAGCCTGAATCTACCCACAGTCCTTACAAGGACAGAAAAAAAAAGTATTTTCAACATTTGTCATGCTGGTCTTTATGCTGGCCCATTTTTATTTTCATTTATAAAACCAAGCATTGTTTGGTGTAATAGAAATGAAACCGATTATACTATTTGTAATGAACAGTTTGAGCAAGAGAAAACCTCCCAATTTGGCAATAAATTATCTTCAACAGTCATTTTCTTGCCTCATACCACAACACTGTCACTTAAGAGGAATCACTGAAAGAGAATATTTCTGTAAGATCTGTACCTCCTACTTTGAAAAACAGAAGTCTCAGCTTCCTGGTGGTATTTGACTTTTTATGAATGTTTCAGTATTTCTACTGATCACATGGTTTGTGTCAGGTATTTTATACAAAAGATGCACTGAGCTGGCACTGCCTTTTACATGTTACACATAACCATCAACAAAAGGTTCTTGAAAGTTTCCTGATTCTTTAATAAAATCACCTTTTTGTGCAGTGCACATTTGATACAGCCATTTGATCATGATACCCTCCCAAATGCCAAATTCCTAAAATGTAGTCAGCTTTGTCTCCCTCTCATTCTCCAAACAATATGAACTATAAATTATTTTCATTATCAGTTGTCAAGTCTTCATGCAGAAGAAAAGTCATAAAAAAACCAAAAAACCAACAACAACAATGAGGAAAAAAAAAACAAACCAAAAAAACCCCTAGAAAACCCTGGAAAGAAACCCTGTGAATAAAAGAAAGACCATGATTTATTTTTGATAACAAGATGATTTTGACTACTAATACACAGCTGCCATCAGCCTCTATATTTGTCTCAAGGGTGCTATTTGGGTTCTCAATTAAGCTAGTTTAATAAAGAAAGGCAGAGAAATATCCTTCTAATAATAAAAAGGAAATGACAGCCACGACTAACAGTAAGTCTAGTCACCCTTTACAAATAATAATATTTTCAGACCTGTCAAAGTAAGTGTTTTATAATAAATGGATGTTCTACTGAGCTCATTTAAAAAAAAAAAATAAAAAAAAAAAAATAGAAAATGAGAACAGTCTTGAATATCTTTTCAGTTTCATTCAGATCATTCTGTTAGCTTTTACCTGGCTCCAATTTGCAGTGTACCATCTCTAATGCAATTTAAAAATGAGAGTAGGCTGTATGAATCCTGGGGCAGTCTCCCTGGCTTGAACACGCAGAGCCAGCCCACAGTCCCTTTCCTGGGGAATAAGCTACTTTCAGTTATGCTTACATTGCACTCAACAAAAGACTCCTAAACAATAGCACTGTGATGGACAATAAGAATTTTAGAGCTCTGCAGCTTGCCCATCTTGTTTATGCCCTTTTCTGACCTATAGTCAAAAGAGAGAAAAAGTCCTATCCTGGTATCAGGGAAGGGGAAAACTCTTGCCCTTTTTTACAAGCTTGTGTTCGTCTTAATTGTGTTTGCAGAAAGTATCAGATGGGACACATGGGACTTCCCCATGGGAATCTACCAGCAAAAGATGTCCTGTAGACACACACTGCTTAAGAGCACAAATTCAGTATGTAATGTGCATTCTCAGGTAATAATGTCATGACATTTTTGGTTTCTAAAGAAAGCAAAATCTGTCTTCCCTACATAACTGAGACACAAATAGCAAGATTTAAATTATTTCAGGAAAAACTTAGTATTTTCTGGTTATATGCCATAAGACTGCAACGCCTAGCCCACATTTCTTTTTACCTCTAGAGATGTGTACAACTATGTCACTCATAATTTCAGTTAATGATGCCAGTGAGTGCTACACATATCCATTCAAAGGAAATTATTTTCTGCAACTGTTATGTCTTTGGATGCCTTTGTTATGTTATCAGGAGAGCTAATTAAACTGGCTAGAATGTAGAGCACTACATCTTAAAGCTAATTGCTTGCTAGAGCCTTCTCATTGTGTGATTTTGTGTCTTGTCCTGGGCCTCTATTAAATATCCATCTAGTTCTAAACAGTTCCCCATGGGCCTATGCTGGATGACCTTGCAGAACCTTCTTCCTTCTCATCTTTCTTGTATGACCTGCACATTGTTGTGACTGTCACTCCTCTCTTCACCACTCTATCACCTGACATGCTCTTCATGGTCCTCTATTTCACCTGTTTCTGCTGTTTTAAACCAGGTTCCACTCTAAAATCAATTCATGGACAAAATCAAGTTCTTTTTAAACTCACTGGTAATATTCCAGAACTCTGGACATGAAGGTTTGGTTTAAGGACTTACCTTCCAAACATGTTTTCCTTTCTTTTTTCTTACTTATGCAAACCTTTAAAAGTTTTCTCTACTTTTGTGATTTATCTCTCCAGTTCTTTTAACCTGATGTGTCAGCCGCTGGTATCTGCCTGTATATTTGAATTGCTTATTGCATTTCAGACTAAGTTTGGATGAGAAGAGCTACAGGAAGTAGACCATGTAGGGAACATTTGTGTTGTTTTTATACAGTGCTGAGCTTCTCCCCTATCACAGGTCAAGAAGAGTGAGACAAATCCATACAAATCCACATTCAGTAAATTGTGCCAAGTTACTTCTCTGTCTTGCATTGTATGGGCATAATCTCATTTTCTTTCACCACTTTGTTATATTTCCTAATTTTGATTTTCTGCTGCAAACAGGAATTCCTATTCCCCGTGAGAATTTAGGAAGGACACAGTGATAATGAGACCAGCATATCTATGTTAAATTAGCCTGAGAAAAATGTGATGTTGTTCTATGGATACTATGATTTCCAACTAAACGTTGTTAACCACATAACTTCTAACATTATAGATGAAGTATATCATCAGAATCTCTCAGATTTAATTTTTCCATGAACAGATAAATATCATATGTAAAAAAGAATGCAGAATGCATTTTATTGCAATTAGGGAACTACTGCTCTCAAAAGGTTCAGTTTTCTATTCTTCACATAGTTTGGTCTTTCAATGAATTTCCTTTAAGAGAGGGTAGAAGAAGAACGTAATATCAGGCTCCAAACATGGAAGTGTGAGAAACTATATTTGTAAAGATAATTTTAATTAGATCAACTGGCATTGTATCCAGACCCACTGTAGGCAATATGGCTTTATCAACAAGGGCTACAGAAGACTAGGCCAATTCTCTGGCTGACCTACCTTTCCACCTAAGCAAGTCAATACAAAAACTCATTATGATTTTAAATACCTGCAAAAATAATAAGCATCACACTAAGGTAAAGCAAAAAATTGACATGCTATTTTGAAGCTTCAGAAAAATAGTCGTTTAGTGTCACAAGTGGACTAACTAGCATTTCCAATCCACTGAGGAACTTACTGCCACCCACCTGCCTCTTACGCTCTGGGTACCATGCAGCCTTGTCACCCACGTGTGTTATCTGGCAGTCACTATGGGTAGCAAAAGGACACAGTCACTCTTGAAGTTTAGTCAGAATTATAGAAAAATCACTTTTACTAATTAAAAAAAAAAAAAAAAAAAATTTTAATCTTCCAGCTGTTTAGAGGTTATCATAGTCATTGTTTTCCAGAGGATCTTACTGGCTAGAAGTTTCTCATTTAAAGTAGATTTACAAAATTAAAATTATACCTGCATATAGCTTACTTGTTAGAAAACTTCAGGCTGCATGTTAGCAAGATCTTGAATAACTGCTTGTAATGAAAACAGAAATTGAGCCTTAACTGAAGTTTTGGAAATTGAGTAGAAATTAAACAATAAGGACTCTGTATTTTTATAGTGTTTTTTTTTTTTTTCTTTCAATCTATAATCTACCACAACTGCTTGAATTCCTTTCTAATCCCGTATAAAAGCTGAGCTGTTAGCAGTGTATTGTTGTGTGAAGTGTACTATTAAAGTATACTTTTTTCCTTTGCCTATGAAGTCTGTTTTACAAATAAAAAAAAAGTTTGAATCTGTATGTTGGTGTATATACATAGGTTATAAAAATATATTATAGAGTTAATATAAATAACATGAATACTACTTTAAGGATCAGAAGTATACTCTGTCAGCCAAAATGTGGTGCAGGTGTGACTGGGAAATGATGTTTCAGATTCTTGCTGTCTGCTAGGTAGATGGAGTAAGAAGCAGCTCTGGTTATGAGAAACTTACAGTACATTAGATCAGACAGAAAAAAGATGGGGGAAAGTGGCATTATTACCTTTACCATGTTATAGATTCAAACCCTGAAAAAATTACAACCTTAGGTGTAGAGAATGTGACCGTTTTAGGGACTGAATTATGACACCATAAAAAAAAGTGTGTCCAGCTAGCAGGAAAGCTCATTACTCACTTCTGAAAACTGAAGATAATTTATTTGGCTCAAAGTCACCCTGAGAGTCAATGCAGCTAGGTAGCAATCCACATTCCCTTTACCCAAGTCCTGCCTGCAGGGTCGTATTATCTTCTCAGTTAAATACAATAGTGAGCTCCAATCCCGTTTGCTGTCATTTTTCTTGACTAAGTTAGCTTTTACAGTCTCTTATAGTACAAGCACTGTTAGGTACAGCCAAGAGCAGTGGTTCTTTCAAAAATCTGTAGAATAAAACGTTCATCAAGTACACTGCTGCTAGTCATTGCCTAACTGGGGCTGAAATGGGTAAATTCCCCTGTTAGCTTAATGTTTTATTGTGACATGGTGCCTACAATTATATGAGTCAATTAAATGAGCCTGAGTCTGTTCTCCAGCACTGAGGCAAACGGGCATGGAAGAACTCATGTTCATGCTGTTAAATTCTTCTACCCTCTGAAACAGGGTGGCCACAGGCATAAACCTCACAGGGGTTATCCCTGGCTCATCCTAGCACCCAAACTATGCCTGGGAACAAGGAAGGCAGTGCTGGTCATACCTGGGAACTTTCTAGTCACACCCCAGCACCCAGGGACCTTACACATCAGCAGAGACCTGCCCTGGCTTCCTGCTGGCCCCTTGTTCAGAGGTGAATTTCTGTCCAAGCTAAAGAGAGATCATTTCCCTTGATGTTTCTCTTTTAATGACACAGATCAAATGGCAGCTATGTCTGTGTAATAGCTTGGTTCCCCGTCTGCCACAAAGAATTCTGGTATTTAGCCACACCTCTTTCATATGTCTGGAAGCCACAGTCTGCTCTATAACTTTGCATGCTTCAAAATTTAAGGAAAGAAGGTAGGGTTGTTGTTTTTTGCTGTACCATGGCCATTAATAATGAACAAAATTTGTCCAGGTGCTTGGTTTCTCAGATCAGAGAGACCCAAATTAAATTACCTATATGAAGGTAAAACTCCTTTTGATTTCAGAGTTGAGGGAGAGAGGTGTATACAGTTTTTGTTCTCGCCTGCACCCTCCATGGATTTTCTGCTGCTCTGCATTTCCAGTACTGCTATTCAAAGAGGAGAGAGAGGAAGAGCAAGAAAGACAATTTTCCTCAGTCTGTCAAGAACAAAGAATTAACACTTAACACCCACATGTAGAGGCTGCTTTTTATAACAAACACACCTCCTAAAAGTTAATTACTTTCAGTTTAACACAGTGGGAGTGACTGAAGGCACCAGTGGAACAAGCAGTGCCATCTAACTGAGGAACCACCTTGTGTTATTTGAGCACTGAAACAGTAAGAAATCAAAAAGTCCACATAGCATCTATGTGAATCCACAAGCACAACAGGAATTTTTGAACAAATGGAAGATGGCTCCTGCCAAGAAGAGCCTATCCTCCAAGTTCACTCGTTTTGGAAACAACCAGGCTGCCCAGGTAATTGCAGCAAATCCAGGTGGCAAAGACTGGAGTTCTCTTCCTGGTTGCGTGGTGGCTGGGTACCAACTGAAAGCACAACACCACTAGCTGGTGACTCAATCCCAAAAGGACATGTGCCATGACCTGCAGAAAGGTCAAGGAAGAAAATTAAGCTTCAAGGTTGCTCTGCCCTGCCCCCAGATCAGCTCTCCTGCAGGGTGTTGGTAGCACATGGCACCCCACCACAGGCTGCCTCCATCTGGGGCTCTGGCTGGCTCCACCGTAGCACATCAGGAAAACAGTGTTTTCTTCTATAAATGTAAGTTCTGGGGATAAAATGGTAATGAAAAGTCCTTACCTGATGACTTTTTGTGTCTGAACCACATAATGTCATATTTTGGTGGAGATCTGGTGGGAACTTCACAGTTACATAGTTATTTTTAACCAACGGTGGTTGGTTAAAAAATAAAGGGGAAGGGAGATGGAGAGAGAAAAAAGAGAGAGTGCCTACATTTTCAATAGATTAAACAAATTAGAATTGTATTTGTATTCCAAAATCTTCAAGGCTTAAAAAATATCTTGAGAAGGCAACACAAATCTAAGTTAATTATGTAAATTAAAAGAATGTTGAACTGTTGTAAGACAGAAAAACAAAAAAAACATGAGCAATAACATTTTCTCAATGGAAGACTCATTAAAAATTCCTCTACAATTTAATTAAAATCATGCCAGGAAGCTAATTTTGAGACAATTTTAATCTTAGCTTTAATTCCCTAATTATTTTGGTGTTTGAGGACTTAAAATACATCTGCACGGGGAAAAATAATTTGGTACTTTGGATAGCAAAATAATTAATGCTTGAATTTAAAAAGTGAATAATATCCTTATGGCAGTCATTAGAGTATTTTGTGGCAAGATATATATAGTTATATTAGCATATATGGCTAATTTGTAATCCACATCTAGGCTGGCACATCTTTCTGGAAATTTTGAGAAGAAATCCATTTAAAGGGAACCTTGGTGTGCAGTGATAATATATTTATGCCTTGCATTTTATTCAAAGCCTAATTAAATTCATATATACATTCGAAAGCAAACTCAAAGCAACTACCAGTATACGTAAAACATTATCTTGTTTGTGTGGTTTCACATTTCTTGTTTGTAACACACTGAAAGTACAAACTTAAATTTTTTACTCCCATTTCTCTCTTCCTTTTTATATGTATGGAGGAAAAAGATTTGTTGTTACAGGGTTCTTCATTAGCAAGATTTAGCAGAGAATAAAAATTTTATGTGTTTTATAAAAATACACTAGATAAACATCACCGAATCATTTTGTTGGTTAAAAAAGAATTAAAAAAAAACAAAAACAAAGAAACAAAGAGGAGTTCTATAGGTTTTATAAATATTTAAAACCTAAAAATGGCAAGGCAGTTTGAGATCAACTAAAAACAAATGGCAAGACAGTTTGAGATAAACTAAAACCAAATGTACAAATACATGTTCAGTGTAACTGTGAATTTAACAGCAAACTATATTATGCTTGACTGAAATAGAACTCTGTCTTTTTTACGTTAATTATAGCATATGTTCAATCATGACAAAGAACTGTATGTTCCCACACGTCTTTATATATGCTTGTTTGTGTTACAGATAAGGTGATGTTTAAGTCATTTAACCAGCCCATGAGGCTACAGCTTCTTTTACCCTAAGACTCATTGTCACATCACCTCTCCACTTGGTCAACACAGGGGATCTCAAGTAACCTCATTGTGTCTAAAAAGGATTTATTTTCTTCCCACTGAGACATCATGGGATGACATCACTGGGAACTTTCTCTTCATTGCTGATATCAGCAGTTTATTTATTTTCTTTTAAACCCTTTCCAGTATTGAAAAGGCTTCCTTCTCAGTAATTCAGACTAGACAATATCTCATTGGGATTTTGCAGGGAGATTGTCAATGGAGGGACAAGAAATAAAAAAAAAAAAAAAAAAAAACAAAACACACAGTGACCTCAAGCTTCTCTGCATTAGCCTCCTTGTCTCATCGCCACCTCCTGTTTCCCCATAGAGAGCAATGCCATTGTCTAGTAACTCTGGGCAGACTAGCTGGACTTGTTGGAGGCAGTTTTCACAAGATAGGAGATGTACAAGATAGGACGTAATACACAATGTCTCTGCCAGACCTTTCCCTGGCACAGCCCAGTCATCATGCAGAGTTGTATGGGATGGGGAAGGGGTGCTAGAAGGCACCCCTGCATTGGCATTGCCTTGCCCAGCAGTGCCCTGGCACCCCCTGTGCTGTGTGTTGCCTCAAAGGCACAACCACTCTGTTGTGCAGAACACCCCCTGGTAGCGTTGTCTTGCTTGTGTAACGCAGGCAGGCTCTGCATGCCATCACAACTCATGAGCTCATTGCTTATAGAGTTGCTTTACCTCTGTTAGTAGTAGTTTTAGCAGGGCAATATATTTACAAATGGGACAGTCAGCTTGGATGGAGGGTCTAGTGGCCAATGAAGACATGTTTCTATTTACTGGTTTAATAACCAAGCCGCCCAAAGGGATCAAGTGGTTTTCCCTAGGCTACTCAGTAAACTAGGGCTTCATTTCTGATTAACACCCAAAGTGTTTCCTTCTACCACTTTTAGCCCTGAACATAGACCTCCCTTTCCAGAACAGAAACCAAAGAAGATAAGAAACCAGTTATAAGCAGCTTCAAATTTCAGTGAGAGAACAAAGTATGGAGAGCATGAAAGTGCAGAATAGTACTAGTTAAATCTTGGAAAAACAAAGGGTGAGAGTCCCTAAAAACAAACAAATAAATTCATACTATTACCTATGTTAGGAAGGGACATAGAAGACTTTGCCAAGATTAGAGATGAAAAAGCAACATTGATCCAAGTTTATCCTCAATGACTACTGTGAGATGAGAGGTCAGCTTCTTGTTTCATCTACAGAATTCTTTTATGAAAAGCCAATTAAATTTTCATTTGGTAGAAGCAATGTAACTCAATAAAATCTCCATCCCTTGCTCATCTGTTTCTCAGATTCTCCTCTGTAAAATAAAGATAATGAATGTTTCCTTTTCTCTTACCCTTTGTTTGAAATGGCATTTCAAGTTCCCAGGAACCACATCCATACAATGTATCTAAAGATGAGAAAGCTCTGTTCTCAGCAACGCCTCTAAACACCACTAGGGAGTTAAGTATATGAAAGGCTGCATAACCATACATTATTATGCATAAGAGGTTAACAAGAAAGTTCATAAACTTCTAACTATAAGTTAAATTGTTCATTATTACTGCAGCCATAAATAAACCATCCTCCAGCATTAAAGTTCCCATCATTCAGACCTTCCTTCTTGATGTTTGTAGCATTTATTAAACTAAAAACTTTTCATACAGGAATCACAGTCTCCCACTATCACTTGACTACTTCTCTGAATAAACAAGACATCAAAAATCCAAACTGTTTTAAACGTACAAGACTACAAAGTTCTTTTCATTCATTATCTCTTCTGCACCTGCTCTAAATACTTCTTAGCTTAATTGATGGTCTCTAAACAATCAGTGTTTATATTCACTTTGGACCTGCTTTAGCAGGAAGATAATAGTTACCATTTGTTTTCCTTCTGTGTCCTGGCTGTCACTCGGAGCCACACTGAATGGAAACTTATTTCCATTGCAGAGGCTGTCAGGAAACTCCTGCACCCTGAACAGCCATTTGTTGCCTGACTCTGGTTAACACTTCACACATTAACCATGCTTTTTCACCTACATTTTATGTTCAAGCACTAGCATTTTTATTGCATTCCAGTAGACCAAACCACTTTCAGGCAACAGGAACAGGTAGTAAACCTTGGCCCGAGGTCAACCACTCCTACAGCCAGGTCTCTAGGACTATCACCTGGGGAAGCAAACTGCATGTCCCTGATGACTTACTCTTCTGAAATCCTCTACAAGACAGACCATGGGGTTGATCCCAAACCTCACAGATTCTGGGGGCAAATAACCCAGAAGCACTGTATTTAGTGACACTTGGCCTCAAACCCTGCTTCCCCACTCCTAGCATTATGCACTTTCTGGGGAGCTGCATCATTTTGTCATGCATGGCCCAGGCTCCCTGGGTGGGCCATGAGGAACAGAAAATATAACCCCAGGCTTTGAAAGTACCCCATACTTTGACCCTCAGTCCACAGAGCACTCACTAGGATAAGAAAAATTAATGCTGTGGAGGTGAATGACTTGCACACTTCAACAAAAAGAAAAAGAAAACAAGAAAGGTCCTATCTGGTGTTTTGATAGGGATAATTTCCCTAGCAGTTTAATCATTCACTTTTCAGTGGGAACCAAAACCAAGAAATAAACAAAGAAAAAAAAAAAAAAAAAAAAAAAAAGATGGTGATCTTTCCAGTCCATATATGACAAAAATGTGGCAATTTCTAAAGAATATGAATGTTGCAAAATATAAAATACTACTGTTGCTAATCAGTATGCCTTAACTGTACTTATGGACCCTGTTGTTACCCCAGTGGTCATGTTCAGCTGACATCCCACCAAGTAAATACCACATAGGAAGCTGGGCTGGAGTCACATCTTGAAAAATTTGAATCAGCCCAGAAGAGATGCTAAGCAGATTGGCACCGACAGGCTCAGTGCTTGCACAGTTTGGATTTTGACCCTATATGCACTGAAAGAGAAGACAGATACACTTCACCTCTAGTGCTGAGGGGTCATGTCACAGCTGGCACCGACAGCATGGGTGCAGGAAAATCTCTCAGAGCAGGGTAATGGGCAAAAGTGCCTCATCACCACCAGCTACAGCTCTTCTCTTCCACTTCTGTGATGCTTCTAAGGCACCTCCTTAAGATGACATCTCACTTCTCCAGGGAAAGCAGATTAGGTCTTTCAAGTCATACTTCTGTACCTGTATCACTTGCTAATTTTACTTCCATATTTGAAAACAAACACCTCTGCCTTCAGCAAACAAACTCAAGACCTGTAGTATTTAAATTGATAAAGAAAGTGAGATTCCCAGGCAAAGTTGTGATTTCCAGTATTAGGTCATGGGAAAGGTAAGATGGTTTGTCACTGTGTAGTTACAGTTTCTTGGTTACACATTTTTCAGCGACATGCACCCTGGCATTATCAAAGGGAACTCAGTGATATCTAGCTATTGTGCTGCAGTTAATGCTAGCTTCCTCTCTCTCGAAGGAGGGAACACTTCTCACTGACCAAGAGTGATGGTGTGCAGAAAAATTTGCAAGAGCTCCCTCCCAAATCACGGGGTAAATGATGAGCAGCACCGGTATAATGTCATGGCCCATAACAAACTGACAGTTTTTAGAAAGCATGTATATAAAGGTTTGGATATTGCCAAAAACAAGCCTACGTATCAAATTTTCCAATGAATGCAAAAAGAAACCAAAAAAATTCCTTCCAGGAACTGTGTTTTAAAATTTCTTTTCTGAACTGAGTGAAATCATGAGGAAATAGTGACTTCAGCTGTGTTTCTTTTGCATTTTAGATAAACAATTTTGCTGTTATGGAATTGATACCTCACAAATTCCACCCCTTGATTTATCACATTTCAGACAAAAATGCATTTAATTGCAAATTGTTATTTTTGCATTTACAGTACTGTCATTGTAGCCCACCTGTGAAATTTAGTGCCTGGGGAAAAACTACTGTAATGCCATCTCCTTTCTATTAATGGAGTAATTCAATACATTTCCCTTCCACAGCACTGTCATTTTATACGACCAAAGCTGCA